>NW_022196915.1:57460261-57474687 GCF_008632895.1 Mastomys coucha
ACCATAGATGGAGAAAACAAGATATTCCATGACAAAACCAAATTTATACAATATCTTTCCACAAATCCCCTATAAAGGATAATAGATGAAAAACATCAACATAAGGAGCAAAACTACACCCTAGAAGGAGCAAGAAAGTAATCTTTCAACAAATCCACACAAGCCTAATTCTACCTCTTACAACAAAAACAACAGGAAGTAACAATTACTTTTTCTTAATATCTTACTATGAAAATTAATATTACCAACATATCCTAATCGATTGAAATCCAAAAACACGAGGAATTAGAAATTTGTTGATTGTCATTCAATGGTCTCTCTAATTTGGTAATTGAAGAAATGGGTCCAATATTATACAATCCATATACACTTTCTGCTTGTCTGTTCGTGACAGTGTCTTGCTGTGTACAACATAATGGTCTTGAGATCTTGCTTCTCCTATCTCAGCCTCTCTATTTGGAGTATTGTTTATTTCATGTTTTTATACTATACTATGGTTTTCAGAACAGCTTACCTATTTTAAAAGTATTTATATACCCAAAAGTAATGTAGACAATTAAATTGGGAGGGGGCTTGTAAGAGAACAGCAAAGAGTGAAACTGAATGCTTTGCTTGACATTTGTATCTCTTGTATCAAGGTTCCATAGTAAGAGCCAAGATTTTAAGCTCTACTAAATACAAAACAAAGAAACAAAAACACTTTATATATTTAGTTCATTTAAGAAAATATTAGTAGTGATGTATTATTTTGAAATATACAGTTAATACGTTGGGAGTTATTTAAAATTTATATTGAGAAAAACGTTTGTATTATCAGTATTGCCTTAGACAATCATCTACATAAGACTGTTAAATTGATTGTTGTTTTATATCAAACAACTTTTATAATACTCACTTTTATTGTTATAATATTTCATACATTTTTAAGAATATGATAAAAAAGATATTGTAGGTATTGAAAGGGGGTTCTCTGGGAGGAGCTGGGGTACAAAAGGAAAACAAGAATGTAATTTAATTCTATTAAAATATATTTTTAAATGTTAACAAATTCAGACAAATTGAAATCATGTAACTTTTCTCATCATATTGCAATAAAACTTAAAATAAATAAAACAAAAACAAACAAAAAAATCCAATGTCCTTAAACTGCTTGACCACAAATTTGGAGAGAAATCAAAGGGAGAATGCCTAGAAAGACAGAGCATCCCCAGAAATACCTTGAGGGAGGGCCCTAACCATCCCTCCACTCCAGCAGCTTTATGTTCTCTCCTGCACATGCAGATGCCTTTTTAAAAATTAGAAATTTCATTTATTTACATTTCAAATGTTATCCCCTTTCCTGGTTTCCCCTCTGAAAACCCTCTATCCCATCCCCATCCCCTTCCCCCTGCCTTCTAATAAAACACGTCCTGGACTGGAGACTCTGGATCCTTTCAGATGGGGCCCAGGATGTGCCTACTCTTTGGGGGCATTCAAGGTATGGCCCTCAGCTTATTGGAAGCTGTCAGGTCTTTGAGGTGGGTACAAGCATAGGTCCTAACAAGTTCCCTCGAGAAGCAATATTTGTAGAAAACGTAGGAGCCACCACTCTGTAGAGTCAAGAACTGCTAAGAGAGTTGTCTTCCAGGAGCTCAAGAAACTGAGGTCCTGGTCACTTAGCTTTTTTGGCTCCTCAGTTTCCTCCATTGTCAAGTAAGTGATTTGGGACAAAGAACTCCAGGAAACACGGACTAAGACTATCAAGTTTGTTTGTTTGTTTGTTTATTTACAGGTGATTGTGAGCCACCATGTGGTTGCTGGGATTTGAACTCATGACCTCTGGAAGAGTAGTCAGTGCTCTTAATTGCTAAGTCATCTCACCAGCCCTTCAGGAAACTTGGAATGCATGGTGGGGATGAGAACTGAGGGTGGCCAGCTCATCCCATAGACCAACTCATTGTTTAAGTGACCTTAAGTTCTCCATTTCTTACTGGTGACTCGAACTTTGAAGAGCTGGGCCATCAATGAGCTAATACATGTGAAGCACCTGCTGTGGGGCCTGCTACACAGCAGGCTCTTAAAACATAGCTTCCTTTCTGATTTCCTTTGGCGTTCAGTCTTTCACAGCCCACTTTGCTAGTCTTCTGTTCAGTGGCTGAGTTAAGTCTGACCACTGGGAAGTCAAGCATAGATGTACTAGCTGAACTCCCTCTATCAGCGTGTACTTGAAAATATCCCAGCTCCCACTCTTGGTCCTGTTGGGAGATGCTGTCAATCACGGCCATTTCCTGAGAGGCCACACTCAATGAAAACCCATTGTGTAGGACACTTTTCATTCCAGGTAGTGTCCCATCAATTCGGATGTATGTGATGGTCCACTTGGCATGGGTAAAGACGTCATATTTGATGTGAGACCCATTTGGACCAGATTGTGTTTCCCTTGTGTGTGTTTTTGCTGGGAAACTCAAATTCAGTTTTGGTTCTAGAACTATAATGCCCCACCCAACCTCTCTTCACACATCCTTCTAGCTACGTTCTCTGATTCCCCAGGACTGCAGGAGGATTGCTTCAGTGCCCTTGGATGACCTAAGCTCACCTCTCAATTGAACACTACTAGGCTCGTTGCTTTATTTCCTGATCACCAACACAAAGAACTCTCTGTCTCTGTTCTTTCTCTCTCTCCCTCTTTCCCCCTCTCTCTTTTACACACACACACACACACACACACACACACACACACACACACACACACACAGAGAGAGAGAGAGAGAGAGAGAGAGACATACAACTTTAGGTTCCTCAAGGCTAGGGATTGTGTTTTCCACCTTATGACACCCATCATAAAACAGGAAGTATCTGAAATTTGTGACATGCTCAAGGGTGCTTGCTGCCTGGAGAGATGTCTGAGTAAACAGAGAGTTAAAGAATGCATTTAGTTCAGCTTTCCCGCACAGTTCTCCATTTCTTTTTCTTCTGTGGGTTTTGATCTTTTATAATAAGTGTAGTGCCCACATGATGGTGTATGTCCGCAATGCCAGCACTTAAGGGGAATGGCAGGAGGGATCAAGAGCCCGTTCTGGACTACGAAGCGACAGGTGCTTACCTGCTATTATAAACACAACTTTAAAGTTGTTAGGAGTCATTGGGGAGGACGGTTCATCTTGTCGACTTGGCAGGATTTAGAATTGCCTAAGAAAAAAACCTGTGGGGATTTACAGACAGGCAGAAGCCATTGGTTTGTTTGTAAGGCTGGGTTCGGAAGTCAAAGACTTTAACAGGCAGGAGTGGAAATTCCACAGGGAATTCTGAATGTGGACTGCACCATCCAGTGGGCTGGGGTCTCGGAATGAATCAATAAGGGAAAGTGACTGTAGTGCCAGGATATACCAGTGTCCACTGATTGCAGATTCAATATGACCAGACACCTCACACCCCTGACACCATGCCTTGCCCACTCTGATGGACTGTATACCTTCCTAGGATCAGAAATAAACCATCCTCCTTATTTTACTTTTGTCAGCCATCTTTGAATAGTAATAAGAAATGTTACTAATACCATAGGGTTGTGGTAGTCTACAGAAACAAGTAACTATCTTTTGTGCAACTTCCAAGTTGCCAGCAAGTCAATGGGGCTCAATATAGACTTTAGAATAAACAGAATTTTACAACTTTGTGCTGATGTCTAATTTAACATTCCTGGTCAAATCTTTCACCTTTCTGACTGACCTTCACTGGCCAATTTTATAAGATATCAGTAATGATATTTTTCTCAGGTAGAAGATGGTGTAAAACCAAGAGATTAGAGGATGGAGTGTTTGGGGCTTAGAAAGTCCTCAGCGATTCTTTATGATGGAACAGAATGTCTCCATCAGAGAGGTGCCGTGCAATCCCCAGCACTCTGATGTAAATGTTAGCTTCTTGGAGCCAGGCTGTTCCCTGAATGCAACCTTGGTCATCTGGTTTTCAGATTACAGAATAAATGGTGCTGGCAAGGGGTCTTCCTCACTGACATGGAGATCAGAACTATGGTAGCAGCCATGACACGAAGAGTCCGGCTTTGACTCCCTCAGTGTGCGAGGTGCTGGGCTGACACAGCTGGCCTTGAACCCTGGGCTCCCCGGCTTTAGGCAAGAATGCTTCTCCTCCTTTGGGTTGCCAGCCCTGTCTACCAGCAGAAGCCCTCATGCAGCATATGGAGCCTAGCTTGGTCTTCACGGTGGTGGCTTCTGATACTACCCAGAAGCGGCAAAGGCAATGGTGGGATTCAATCCGGGTCTGGAGAGTATAGACTGATGGACCATGTGTAGCTCTACTTTCCAAATGCAGTTTCCTAATCTCAATCTCATCCTTACAGGGATGATGTGAGACTGACTGGGCAGCTGTTTTCAGCTGCATTTCATGGGCAAAGCTTGAGAGTCAGAAAGGTTAAATACTAGGATGGAGGTGATTTTTTTTGCCCCCCATGCAGTCAGCGATGGAGCTAGGACAAGAACTGTAGCCTGGGGCCTGGTCAGTGCTCTCTACCCTTTGTCTGGAGGAACGGTGCGAACGGTTACACGGAGCAGGCAGCGCCTCTCTGATGCTTGCTTTTAGGATGGTTTGTGTCTGACCCCAACTAGTCCTGCCCGCAGGAGCTGAAAGGGCCTCACTTTCTTCTGGTGAAGGCACCTTTGCCCTTGGCTGACATGATCTGATGGCTCCAGGGGAAGACTAGGGGTCAACTTTGAAGGCTTTGCTTTGTTTGCAAGGCTGAGTTCAAAGTCAGAGACTTCAACAGGCAGGGGCAGAAAAACAGTCTTAGTGATGGAGTGGTGGGAAGAGGATGCATGCAGAGAGGAAAGATGGAAGTCAACCTCTGAAGCCCGAGCAGGTCCACACACGCACCTCCTCTCCCTCCCGAGTCCACCCTGGACATAGGCACCGATGGCATTTATCAGCCTTCACATTGTGACTCCCAGTATAAAATTAAACCCATACTCAAGGGCTTTTAAAGCACAGCCTATTTATTCAGAGTCTCTTTATGAAGCACTCACCAGTTTATTATCTAGCAGTAACTCACTCCACATGGCTGAGAACTGGCCACCCACCCTTCCTAGTCAGGAGGAAGGCATCATCTTTTGCTGCATGGATGGAGCAAGTCTCCGACTTCTGGAACTCTGGGACAAAGAAGGTCTGGATGATGGTCCTGAGTCCAGGAGGCAGGTGGGCACACTGTATGCTGGGGGTGACCTGCCTGCCACCTCTCCTCAGACCTTGATGGCCAACTTTTTCCTGGTTCTTTGGGAATCTCTATCAGCCTGAGATACAGGGAGATATTTATTTATTCAGAATCTTTGTTTGTTTGTTTGTTTGTTTTTTCAAGACAGGGTTTCTCTGTGTTGTCCTGGCTGTCTTGGTACTCATTCTGTAGACCAGGCTATTCAGAATCTTTTATCTACAGCCTATGTGCTGAGCCCCTGTGGATCCCAAAGCAATACTTCTCTAAAAGTACCTACTGAGGCTGGACATGATGATATATACCTATAATCACAACACCCAAAAAACCTAGGCAGGGAGATCACATTTTGGGGCCTAACCTGCTGTACACAGCAAATTTAAAGCCTGCATGGGCTTTTCCTCCTAGTATCTGGGCATCTTACTTCTAAACCCCAGAGACAGGCCTTCCACAGACAGGCCTTTCCTCTCCACCCATCCAGAGAAAGAAGCGGTACAGGGAAGCCCCACCCAGAAGAGTCCTGAACCCTGACCATTTTTTCCTTTGGGTTATTAGGCAGTCGTCTGATGCTTTCAAATTTCATACAATCTAGGGAGCAAAATTCTTGCCTGATTCTTGGCCTAACACAGGAACTGTGCGGCAGTCTCCTAGAAGAGAGAGCGGAGGCCCGAGGGGCTGTTTCCTCCTCTTCTGGGGAGCAGTTGTGCTAATTATCTGCCGCCTCACTTACATAACCAGGCCTTTGTCAGCAGTTTTCCGGTGGGACCTTATGTGAAGTTGGGGTTTGCTGTTCAGCAAGCATTTCTGATGAATGCTCTGGAAAGTTCTTGGCGCTCGCTCTGATGGTGTTTCTTCCCTGCGGGGTTTCCGGGGCTGCCGGGGTTTGCTAACTCACACTGCAGCACCTTTGTAGTGTCCTCAGACTCTGTGAGAAGGAACCTGCTGGAGAGGGAGGTGGGGAGGGATGCACCAGGAAACAGAGTCTGCAGAGACAGGAGCTCTGCACATCTGGCTTGGGACACAGCTGGAGAGGGGATGATTTGTTGGAAAGGAGCAAAGCACACCACTGAGTGCCTGCCCTGGTCTGCAGCAAATGTCCCTGACACCTGAGCCCAGCCGCAGATCTTTTTGTTAAACATAATGCTCAAGCTTGGAACTCTATTAACTGAACTATCATTAGTGGCAGTGATAGCAGTAGCTATTAATTCAGTGCTTTTCAGGCACCAGATAGCAGGCCAGGCATTTAACTTTTGTGATTTTATTTAATCGTATAAGTAGTGCTGAGGGTGTTTTATTATTACATGAATTGTATAGGCACGGAAACTGAGGCCGAAACGTGCTTAATATCATCGGGTAACTCTTCTTGGGGGAGATGAGGACAGAAATCTATTCACCTTGAATAGGGCACAGAGAACAGAATAAAGAAATGATTCCATCCAAGTCTAGCTTGGTGAACGATTGGGTTTAATTGCGGTCACTTACAGGAACATGGGCAATTTGAGGGATGCTACATCACCCAAGAAGAATTGATCTTCCTACTCAGCAATTATCTGTCAACTGTATATCCGAGGATGCAGGGCTATCTCATGAGCCGTCCTCTCTGTTTCCTTGGTAGAATGTTAGCGGGCATGATCTTGTGAGGATCTCATCCAAATAGTCATCGTTCTTTTGCCTTTAAGTCAGCAATGGGCATGGCATGACAGAGTTCCATAGCAAACACCATGTTCAAGGGTCACATAGTTATAGTAAGTGTACATGGTGGTGGTCTAAGGAGAGATTTACAACCAGGGCCTTCTCCTCATTTGTTTGGTTGCTTGTTTATTTATTTTATTTGTATTTTTATTTGTTTTATTTTATTTGTTTCTTATTTGCACTTTTGTTTTTTATTGTTACTTGCTTTTTATTTGTTTGTTTGTTTGTTTGTTTTGTTATTTACATACTGTGTATCTCCTATATGCCGCCATTAGAATACAGATGAACCCTGTGTCTAGAGTAGCTCTGAGTTTAATGGAGGAGACCTCTTTTGATGATGGCAAGGTGGATAGAATACAAAGAAATGGACCCAGTACACAGTGCAGGGTGCTCCAGTGAGGTGGTGTATTAGGGTCCATCAGAGAAACAAGCAACAGGAAGCATAGAAACTGGAATTTATTAGAAGGAATTTACTCACATGACCATGGGGGCTAAATCCCATGGTCTGCCATCTGGCAGCCGGATAACCAGGAAAGTCAGTGTTGTAATCTTAGTTCAAGTCCAAAGGCCTGAAATCCAAGAGCATTTGGTATAGCTGAGCTCATAACCAGAAAAGCCTTGGTGGCTCCATTCCAGACATTCAGCAGAGAGAGTACGCTCCACCTGCCTCTACCTTTCCAGTCCTCAGTGGATCACATGATGCCAAATTATACTGAAAAGGGCAGAATTCTCCTTTGTTGACTTAGACACCAAGGTCTTTTGGAGACATCCTCACAGAAATAGGCGACTGGGTATTCTGGAGCCCAGTTAAGTTAAGGTATAAAAATAATCATTCCAACAGCTCAGTGTCAGTGAATATTGGTGAAAGGGAAGGCTCACGTGGCTTCTCGAGGTGGCATACCAGGAGAAACCAGGTACAAGTGATGGGCAAGTGTGCAGAGAGCAGAGGGCAATTGCCACCCTTGGCATGTAGCTAGAACCTGATGGACCATAAGTTGACAGGAAGCTTGTATGAGTGGGGGCAGGGGGGATATCTTGTCAGATGGGGGCCACAGTCTAAATGCAAAGACAAGAAGAGGTTTAGTTCATGAGCTTCAATGTTGTGGTGAAACTCAATTCTGCAGTTTAGGAATATCTTTCTTTAAATCTCAAAGCCCATTTTGATATCATATTTCCTTCAACGTCAGTGTTATATATGGTTCAACTCCATGAGGAATATTATGGGGGCCTTATATTAATGTTTCTTTTTTATTTTTATTTTTATTTTTTTAATAGATATTTTCTTTATTTACATTTAGAATGTTCTCCCCTTTCCTGGTTTCCCCTTGGAAGGACCCCTTATTTCTTCCCCCTTCCCTCTGCCCACCAACCCACCCTCTCCTGCTTCCTGGCCTGGCATTCCCCTGCACTGGGACATAGAGCCTTCAAAGGACCAAGGGCTTCTCCTCCCATTGATGACCAACTAGACCATCCTCTGCTACATATGCAACTGGAGCCATGAGTCCCGCCAGGTGTACTCTTTGGTTGGTGGCTTAGTCCCTAGGAGCTCTGGGGGTACTGGTTAGTTCATATTGTTGTTCGTTCTAAGGGGCTGCAAACCCTTCAGCTCCTTGGGTCCTTTCTCTAGCTCCTTCACTGGGGACCCTGTGCTCAGTCTAATGGATGGCTATGAGCATCCACTTCTGTATTTGTCAGGCACTGGCAGAGCCTCTCAGGAGACAGCTATATCAGGCTCCTGTCAGTAAGCACTTGTTGGCATCCACAATAGTGTCTGGGTTTGGTGACTGCATATGGGATGGATCCGCAGGTGGGGCGATATTAATGCTTCTATAAAGTTCTCTTTCCATGTGAGGAGACACAGAAAGCACTCTTAGGAAGTTCACACCCCATTGGATTTGCCATCCATTCAAATCTTTTTGACTTCTATAACAAATATATTAACAATACATTTGTTGTTTATAAATTAGTTTGTGGTATTTTGTTATAGTGTTGAATGGACTAGAAGTGCCTGTTCTGTTACTATAACAGAATGCAACAGACTGGGTAAATTGTAACTAACAGACGTCTGTCTCACAGGTGCTCCCTCCTCTCACAGCTGGGCAAAGCATTTTAAAGTTTGTGCTGAAAAATAATCAGGCAATACATGTAAAACATATGTGAAAAAGAAAGAGGAATATGGAGAGACTCATCCTATGAGACAACCTATGAGAAGACACAGTGCAGTCTTACTTACTAAGGTAGTGTGGTATCAGCATAGACAAATAGGTAGACTAATGAGCTTGAATAGCAGAACCAAGGTAAGTTCAGTTTATGTGTGTGATGGTTTGTATATGCTTGTTCCAGGGGGTGCCACTCTTTGGAGGCGTGGCCTTATTGGTGTAGGTGTGTCACTGTGGGTGTGGGCTCTAATACCTAGCTGCCTGGAAGCCAGTATTTTGCTAGCAGCCTTCAGATGAAGATGTAGAACTCTCAGCTCCTCCTGCACCATGCTTGCCCAGACCCTGCCATCTCATGCCTTGATGATAATGGACTGAACCTCTGAACTTGTAAGCCAGTTCCAATTAAATGATGTTCTTTATAAGAGTTGTCTTGGTCATGATGTCTGTTCATAGCAGTAAAACCCTAACTGAGACAATGAGTAAGAAAGCAATGGTTCAGATGATGCCTTGTCAGTGTGGCAAATGCGAGTGTGTGTTGGGGGGAGTGGTGCTGGCAGGAGGGAGCACATGCATGCTTGTGTGCATGTGGAGGCCAGATGTTGATGTTGAATGTCTTCCTAGATTGCTTGCCATGTTTTTTTCTTTTGAGGCAGTATCTCTACTCAAACCTAGAGTTTGTGGAGTTAGCTAGACTGGCTGGCCGATGAGTTCTAGGCATCCACCTGTACCCACCTCTTCATACTTCTCCGGTACTAAGTTTACAGCTTCTGGCTTTTAGATGGATACAGGAGACACAAACTCAGGTCCTCATGCTGTGTGACTGGCATTTTATTCTGCTTCACGACAGATCCTGCAAATGAGAACCTTGATCAATGATATTGGGACAGTAAAGATAGCCATTTCAGCAACAAAAATAGTTTGCCTCCTTACTTCACCCATGCATTGAGAAAACCTCCAAATGGAGCCAAGATTTAAGTGGTAGAAACGAGAAGAGTAAAAGCAGAGTGAGAAAACTTAGGGGTCATGGGTGGTGATAGCCTTTGTAAGTATGGTGTAAATCTAGAAGGCATAAAAATGATGGATATATTTGAATACATGCATATATATTTAAACATTCTGCCCATATCTAAATCACCACATCCAGTCAAAAGGCATTTGACAATGTGAGGAAAAAGTATTTGCAATTCATATCACAAAGCACTAATCCCTTTAGTATAAAAAGATTTAGAAATTGAGAAGATCCATAACCCAATGGAAAATGGTCAAAGGACATGAACAGTGAAATCACAAAGAAAGAAATGCAAATGCCCTTTACCCATGAATAGGCAAGCAGCCCATTCATGATGAGAGAAATGCAAATCAAAACCACACAGAGAGATTCCGTTTCTTACCTCTCCAGTGGGCAGCACCCCCCTACCCCCCAAGTCTTGACCAAATGCAAGGCTGGCAAAGTTGTTGGAAAGCATGAGTCTCCTCTATTGCAGGGTGAGTGTAAACTCAAAGGCCTCTCTCTATGGGAGAATGGCAGTAATGTCTACCATGTCACAAATGTGTCAGTGCTCTGGTCCCACTGCTGAGGGGGCCATCCTTTAGTGTCCAGCTGCTGCACTGGTGTAAAGCCACACATACACAGAGTCATTCCATAGCACAGAAGACTGGAGCCTCCTGTCAACAGGGGATAGGTGAATGAACGAATATGGAGGGATTAGAAAATGCTGCAGAGGCAGAAAAGAAGAAGAAGTTCCAGGGGATTCTGTTAGGTGAGAGAACCTACTGATGGGGCACGTGAATCACAGCACTGGCTTTGTAAAGTAAAGAGAAGAAATATCACCATGTGCACATGTTTGTGTTTATATACACATAAAGAACCACTGGGGAGATGGCTCAGTGCTTTTTGTGCAAGGATGAGGATCTGAGTTTAGATTCAAAGCACGCATAGAAAAATCTGGGTGTTGACATTCTCCTGTAGCCCCAGCACCATGCAAGGCCAGAGAGGAGAGGATCACCGGGCTTGCTGATTGCTTAGCTCTAGGTGTGGTGAGACCGAGGCTCAAGGAAATCAGGAGACGAGGGATGGATTAGGACACTTGACATCTTCCCCTGGCCTCCACACTTGCAACTTGCTGAAATGAATCCAGAGTCCCAGTGCCCCAGTTGTGATAGTCCTCCAAACATGCATTTTCTCAGGAGTACCATCTGACTGAGGTGCAGAAAAACATGAGAAGTTTCATTGCTCGAGGACTATGAAGTCATAAGGAACCAGACAGAAGACATTGTCCCAGCATCAAGATCCTTCAACTTGCATTCTACATCCCAGTCGGATGTGTGAACATCTGTGAGCTTTCTCTCACCGTGACAAAATACCCATGAAAATCAATTATAAGGAGAGAATAATTATTATGGCTCTTGGTAGCTGAGGTTTCAGTTCATGTTTGCTTGGAGTCTGCAGAGAGGCAGCCTGTCATGGCTGCCAGGAAGTGGGCAGCCAGAGGAAAACTGGCTACTTCACCGAGTCCTGGAAGCAAAGGCAGAATGAAGGCTCCCAGTCCTGATATCCCCTTCAAGGACATACTTCCAATGGCTTAACTTCCTCCCACTGGAACATGCCTCCTAAAGGTTCCACTACGTCCACATAGTGCCTTCAGCTGAGGTCCAAGCCTTTAACACAAAAACCTGGGGAACATTCCAGAACAACTATAGCAATATCCTACTCCCTCCCCTAGACATCTGTCAGCACTGCCAGGGGCGGGGCTCCATCTACAGAAAACAAGAAACTTGTGGGATGGCTGTCTCTAGTATTCTGTGAGATTTTAGTCTTCCTCAATGTACAGGGGAAGAAAAATATCCACTGCACTCTATTAAGTGTGTAACTGTATTGTAACCCTGGATTTACCTTGGAAAACTCCCATCTCTCCTCGTCTGGTCTCTTTTGAGCTTTGCAGACATCTCTCCCTGTACCTGAAGATATACTGCTTTCACCTTTGACCTCGTTCAGAAGGAATGAATAGTGCGGGCTTCCAGGAGAGTGAGCCCCCTGTCTTGCTCTCCCTCCCAGGAGCATGGGCCCTCAGCTAGGGAATTGACAGGATGGTTCTGTGACTCTAAGGAAACTTCTTGCTCCAGCAACTCCTCTTCCCATCCTTTCTCAGCCCAGTCTTTCACTCCTAGGTACAGTTGGTGGCAGCTGCTGTATCTGCTTATTTGAGTCTTTGTCAACCTGGACCCTGGATGCAGACACATAGGTTCTTTTCTGTTCAAGGTGTCAGGGAACCATCCACACGGCTGAGAGTTCGAGAGGATGTTAGGAGATCTGGCATCAGGCACCAACACCTTAAATTCTTAAGAAGCTTAGCACTTTGCCAAGAGGACAAGGAGGAGGCCTAGACCAAGGCACCTTTCCAGTCAGACTTGTGGAGTCCTGAGCAGTTTCTTTTCTCTGTGAGGTAACCAGTTTTTCTCTGGCTGCCCACTTCCTGGCAGCCATGACAGTTTGCTTCTCTACAGACGCCAAGCGAGCATGAGCTGAAACCTCAGATACCAAGAGCCATAATAATTAGTATTCTCTCCTTACAATTGATTTTCATGGGTATTTTGTCTGACTTTTGGCCCACGCTCTTCTTCTTTGCCTTTCCTGATTATTCCTGTTGATTGCTTCGTGTCGACTGCTTCCTTGTGTGGGAGAACTTGTTTGTTTCCTTTCTCCTTCTCCAGGAGGTCCTGAAGGACTCATGGGAATCTGTCTTGGAAAGACTTGGGAGTTTGGAGTAAGCTGTTAACAGCTCAGACTGGAAGGCAGATGGGATTTGCCCAGCCCCTGGCTGCGGTAGGTATCTGGTGGGAGGCGCTGGCAAGAACAGCTTCATGTCTCCCCGCCACCCTGCTTGGCCTGGATCATAACCCTGACCCCCTCCCCCCCTTGCTTGACTGACATTGTTGTTGCCCTGGCGTCTTACAGAGGAAGGAGAAGGAGCTGTGAGACTTAGGGTGGTCCTCCTTTCCCTAGTGACCTCAGTTCTCCCTAGTAAAATGGAAGCTGTCTTGGGATATCTCCAGAGGCTCTTCTGCCGGAACTGTCAGTCTTGCCTGCTCTCTGCTGCACAGTGTCTTCTCCCCAGAAGGCTCTGGTGTGATGAAAAGCCCTCAGATAGGATATAGCAGCTCTCGGCACTATGAAGTAACGGTAGTTGTTTCTGAAGGATACCTTTTATAGCTGGAGTGCCTTATATTCCAGCTATCCTGGGGCGCCTAACACCCCAGCTGTCCTGGGGGTCTTGCACTGTGGAGCACAGACTACAGAGCAGAGCCAGGACTGGGAAGCCCAGGGCAGAATGTGGCCCACTGCAGTCACTCTACCTGGCTGACTTTGCTCCATCAGCATCTGGGCAGAACAAAAGGCCATGTCAACCTTCAACTCCATCTGTAAGGAGACTTTGTAGTTTCTCTCTCTCTTTCTTTTTTTTTTGTAAGCTTGCAGGAGGGCAAGCCCACTTCCTGCTGCTTCCACCCACCCACCCTCTCTTGGCTGTGCTCCTAGCTTCCTGAGCCAAACAAGCAGAGGGATTTAGGCTCCAACTTCCAAGGGTATTTGGCCTTCCAGCAACCCCTGGGGGCCAATGGGGCTCTGTTTACCCTCTCTTTACTTCTTCCTTCCCTTTCCCTCCTACAGCATCAACTTGGCCAGGGACGGAGGGGTGGGGTGGGGAGTGGGGTTAGGGGGCAAGCACAAGCAGGGATGTAGGAATGGTCTCATATTTGGAAGGAGGAACAGACTGACTCTCCTGGAAGGTATTTTTAGGTAACTGTTGTTCACAGTAGACAATTTTGTGGGCAGCCAAGGATGCCTTTGGAAATTTCTGTAAGTTTCTATTAGTGTGCTCTTGCCCTCTTAGGATCTCTCCTCCGTTTGACCCTCATTTTCTTCCTTAGATCTGCTAGAATAGGTTCATTGTTGTGTGAGTTCCCCATCACTTGTTCCCACTCCCAAGGACAGGCAGCTGAATGAATGACCTTATGTGCCAAGGAACACTGGGGATGAAGTAGTCTAGGAACAGTGGCTCTTCCTCTGAGAAACTTCAGTCAAATGGGGGGACAGTTGACTTTCAAAAGCAATGACATTGGTGCTGTAAGTCCTCAACACAGGTTCCATGATATCTTCTGGAAGAAGCGACACAAGTGTTCTTTCCCTTTTGTCTGAAGCAGTTTTCCCACAGTATCTAAACATTTGGAGAACAAACCAATAAGAAAAGATGTATCAGTGTTTGGATGTTTGTAATAGGTTTCTTCCCAACCACTTGTGCCTGAAAAAACCAGTATTGGCACAAGACACCCCAAGACCAAGTTCTCAGTACAATGGAGATTTTTTTTTTTTTTTTTTTTTTTTT
>NW_022196915.1:57474697-57494992 GCF_008632895.1 Mastomys coucha
TTTTTTTTTTTTTTTTTTTTTGCCCCAGAGGAACAAAGGGCAGGGGTTAAGAGACAAAGACAGGAGATAGAGATAAGGGAGATTGACAAAGGAAGATGGGACATGGGGGAAGGGATATTTGTCTGGGAGGGACCAAGAAGGACTGCCTCTAGGTAGAGAGGAGACAGATGGCCCAGGAGCAAATGGCAGGTTATAAAGGGAAAGAGGAAACCCAGTGTTAAGATGAGCTGGTGAGTTTTAATTGGGCATGTTAATTAGGGTAACCAAAAGGGGGCTTTGGACTGCTGGACTTCAATACTTTCAGCTTTGGGAGGAGGAAGTGGTCAAATAAGGGACTGTACTTTGGTGGCTAGCTTTGAGAATGTAATCTAATGTCTTGTTTTTTGTTTTTAGCAAGGCAGAAGGAATGGGGGAAGGTGGAGGCCTGTCAGAGCCCAGCTCGCCATGCTTGGGCTTGCTAGAGCCCCTTCACTCCCTGTATAAAGGAGCTTGTTGAGTTATTAGAGGGTCTTATGGTGTGAAGGAGAGGGATGAAGTTTGCGAGTGGCTTATTATTGGGGTATTTAGACTTAGGACAAAAGACTCCTTAGAGAAGATGGGCTGTTATATTTTAGCAAGGAGGAGAGAATGGAAATTAAGTAGTTACATTGTTATCAGGCCCTACTGTGCTGGATGTACCTGGCACTGTATAGCTCCCACCCCGACCCCTACTGCCTCCCAGAGTTAAACCAAAAGATATTTGAAGTTGACTTTGAATGTGAACACCGCTGTACTGCCCAGCAGCACCGGAAAGAAGCATCTTGCTCACAGGTGCCTCCAAGCTGGGCTCAGGTTCTACAAACACCAAAGAGGCAATTGGATGAAGTGGAAAGACGTGGAACGTAAGTCCGATCTAACTTTAAGTTATGTAAGGCCTCAGTTTCTGTATCTGTAAGATGGGAAGTACAGCAACCACATCGTTTTTATTTTATTTTGTTGTTTCTAGGATCATGGAAAATTGTGTGTGTGTGTGTGTGTGTGTGTGTCTGCATGTGCACGTGATGGTTTTGGTCATGTCTAACTCGTTCATAAGAAACTCTCTCCTGCATCAGATCAGCCTGCCTGCCTCCTCTTCTATCCTCTGTGGCAGAGAAAAGAGGGGATCCCTGCCACCTGTTTGTTCCTTCATGCTCTATCAAGAGAAGGAGCATGTGAATGTTATCCTGGGGCTGGGGACAAACAATGAGCATAAGGTTTAGGAACTATTGGCTTTTGCGGCTTTGGCTTCCCTATCTGTAAAATGGATGTTGTTAACTTATAGGATGTTGTTAACGTATAGGCAATTCTACTAGGCTTTGCTCAGGCACCTAGTGACAGTTCACGTCATGTCATCACCTGTTGTGGCTTCCAGGTGCACCAGGTGTGTGTTGCACATAAAAGGACTGGCCTTCCCCAAGCTGGAGCTCGCTCGCAAGCGCTCTCTCTCTCTCTCTCTCTCTCTCTCTCTCTCTGTCTCTCTCTGTCTCACTGCTCTCCTTCCCAGATCCTCACTCCTCTCTCTTTCCCCCAGTAAATCCCCTTTACACAAGTTCTGTTGCATGGTGTAATTTCTTCAGGATACACCTTGGCATGGGCCTGCCATGGTACTCCCTCACCATGTTATATTTCATAATAGAGGTGACCATACTTGTGTGGCCTGCTTCGTGTGGTTAGTGGAGGCCAGAACGAGGCTTAGGAGAAGATGGCCAGGCAGCCCGTAAGAAAGACTCACTCTGTACATCCACCTTCCTAGATGCGATGCCTGCACACAGGGCTTTCCCCAGGGATGAGAGCTCATGCATAGGCGGCCACTCCTTCACAGGACAGGCCTTCTGGCTGCTGTGCAAACAGCTCACAGCTCAAGTGTCTCCCCACACGGCCTTGTAAATTGCCTGCACTGAATTCTGCACACACCTCAGTGGAAGGGGAATTACTTGCTAGATATACGGTGTCTGCGAGAAGGGCCTCTTATGAGTCAGTGTTCAAATATGTTACTGGCTCAATAAACAGAGGTGGTTTGTTGTAAATTAAGGAAAGGAAGCAAGGTGCCTGCACCAACGCTTGTTCTCCTACTGTTTCCTATTAGCACTCTTTCCCTAAGTGCTCAGTAATTCTTGGGGGGAGGGGGAGAGGGAGCGGGATGGAAGGGGACTTTATCTGGAAGGCAGGGATGGAATAGTGCTGCTACTGTTAGGCAGAGCCACATAGAGAGGTCAATAGACAGATAAGGCAGTCTCCGAGGGCTTGGATGGGCTTTTGGATCTGGTGGGACGTAGACGACCCTCAGGATGCTGCGTGGTATATCTAGGATGAGGAAAGCAGGAGCATCCTGGGCAGGGAGGGATAGAGAGTGGATCTGCAAAGAGAGAGCACCTGCCTGTCATCACCAGAGTGAACTTGAGTTGCTCCGCACAACACCCCAGGGAAGCTTCTCCTGCTGATTGATTGGCAGGGTGTTCTGCCTGTACTCTGGGCAGAGATTGTAGGCTGCCATTGAGACTGCCAAGGGCCAAGGATTGAGCTAGAAGGAATGAGGTGTGATAGGGTCTGAGTTGAGAAAGGCTGTAGGCTGAGAGAACATGGTCATAGCACCCAGATGAGAATCTAACGGGGCATCTGGACGGCTCCAGGGGGGCACTTTCCAGAAACTTCTACTCTTTATCTCTCTTTTAGTTGGGCACTATGGTGGGATGATGGTCCATCCTATTCATGATCCTCCTTCCTGATCAAGTCTTCCTTGCTTTTCTCTCAGCCTGATGTATTGCAAATCATTTACCCGGTGTCCCAGGTACCCAGAGAGATGTTAATGTGAATTGTAGGTATAGGATGGAGGAGGGGAAGACCCATCTGGTTTTGGCATCAACTGCTCATGCTGGTATCCATCGAGACCATGAGACTACTGCTGGGGGTTTCCTATTCCCACTATCTGGCTTTCTCACACACAGCTCTTTTTTTTCTTGTCTTATGCCAATAGTACTGCTGTTTAGAAAGGAAGGAGGGCATCTGAGAACCCCAACGTCTCTGAGACAAAACCCAAGTCTTCCAGTGTTCTCAAGGAAATAAGCTTTTGACATACATGGCCAGAGAAAGCTCTGGGTCTGTTGGTCTCCCATCCAAAGTACCCAGAGGAAATGGTTAAGGGAAGGCAAGTTGCTAGAATGGAGCTAAGAGTGGAGGACAGAGGAATGAGTTCCATGAATCAGAGCTACCAGGGACTTAGGTAGCACGTTATTTAGTTCCCTTGGATTATAGGTGGGGGTCTTAGGTTCACAGCCTGTAACATGAATGAGACTAGTTTTCTTTGAGCCATCATTAGCATCAATTCTGCAGATTAAGCACTCACTCCAAGTCTAAAGTAGTTAGACTCTACTCTAGGACCACTCAGAGGCACTGATCCATGAAGGTATATTGAGAAGATGCCATGATGAGATCTGGCTTCCCATGGAAGGAGCAGAAGGTGGGAAAGCCTGAGACAGTGGCTCCATCTGGGCTAGTGAGGAATCTTGGAAGCAGAGGCATCCCCAAGTGAGTCTTGTATCTTGCCAGAATAGACTTGCCTAAGCGACCTTGCTATGCTCAGCTACTATTGGCTGAGAGCAGCCTGTGGAATGTGTGGTGAAGTGATGGAGGACAGGGCTGAGACACACTTTCTCACACAGAGGTTAATGAACACTGACCATGGCAGACAGAGACAGGCAGCATTTTGTCAGTGTCAGCCACCTGGTTTGAATACGCTCACACATTTGAGCACGGTGTCTTAAGATGGTACTACTGTTTTGGAAACGTGTGGACCCTTACAGAAATGGGGTCATGATGGGGGGGACGGAGTCAGTGGGGGTGAGCCTTGAGTTTTATAGTCAGGCCCAACTTTTGATTTTAAAGGCTGCAGATGTAGGGAAAAGATCAGTCCAGGATCCGCAAGACCAAGATCTTAGCACACAGGAGATTTAATTTGCCCCAGAGGGACAGAGGGAGGGGAGTAAGAGACAAACACAGGAGATAGAGGATGAGGAAGAAGAGGGAAAAAGGAGAGAGGGGGAGAGGGCATGTATTTGTCCTGGAGGAGGATAAAGGGCTGAGTCTGGATAGAGAGAAGACAGACCTGGCACATAGGAAAATGGCAGTTTATAAAGGTACAATGGGGAGACCCCATGTTAGGATGAGGTGTTTGATTTTAATTGGGCATGTTCATTAGATGAGTCAAAGGGGGCTATTGATTGCTGGACTTCAATACTTTGATAGCTGGACCTCGGTAGTCAGCCTCAGGAGGAAGAAGTGGCCAAATAAGGGAATGGACCATGCTGGCTAGCTTTAGGAATGTAATCTAATGGATTTTATCAAGGCAGAAGGAATGAGGGAGAAGGGCAAGGCCTGCCAGTGCCATGATCACCACGCTCCCGCTGGCCAGAGTTCCTTCAGGATGGGGTTGGGGGCAGGAGAGGGTGTTAGCAGTTTTTGGTTCAAAGAACTAGATAAAATTAGTTCCATAAAAAGAGAGAGTAGAACTTTTGGATTAGCAGAGGGAAAATTTATCTGTCCAGACAAAAAGAGCAGGCAATGGAACACAGGGAAGAAGATGGCCAGCTTTCTTCTAATACCAGATGAATTTACAATAATGTAAATGGAGCGGACTTACATTTTAAATGACAGAGACTCTTTTTTTTATACATAATAGAAAGTAGATTTTTTTTCCTGTGGTGAACAAGGTTTTCTTTCCCTCGTCCCCCAGGTCCAGGTCTCCCCTACTTCCTCATCCATTCCAATGCCACACCTTCTTTTGTTCTCTTTAGAAAACAAACAGGAAATAAAAGTCAAATAAACAAGAGTATAATAAAACAGGCAAACATCAATAAAAAGAACAAGAAAAGGCACAAAAACCATATACACACATACACACACACACACACACACACCCTATCAAAACACAAAGTTGGAGACTTAAGTAGGGATTCAGGACAGGGGATTTAGGATTAAGCTTTCTGTCAGAGACATTAAAAGGGCTGGGAGTAAGGAACAGAAGAAACAGAAAGCTAATGTGAATCAGAAGAAAATTTCCAAGAAATAAAAAGATTATATTCCAGTAAAAGAAACACAAAGATCACACTATAAAAATGATGAAATATATATATGTGTACATATATACATCTAGAAAGAAAGCCATCTATGTGTGCATAGTTAATATACATGCATGCACTTATAAAAAGTAGATGCAGAAACAGTGAGAGAAATAAATAAATCAACCATTTTATTTGAATATTTTAAACATATTCCCTTCACAAGTTTATAGAGCAAGCTGACAAATTTATTAGCTATGTAGAAGATTTGAACAACTTGTTTAATAAGCTTGAAAATAAGTGTATTGTTACACACAAATATGTAACTTACAGCTAACAAAATATACCCTTTTTGGTAGAATGTTCACAGAAATGCTCATAAATTATGGCACAAAGGCAGCCTCGATAAATTCTGAAGGATCAACATCATATAAAGGCTTTTGACTAAAAATACAATGAAAATACAATAGCTGGAAGCAAGGATTTTGGATGTCTTTTCCCAAAGAAATGATGAAGATTGAAGGGTAGCTTAAGTATCCCGAGTTGGTCAGTGCACAATGTTGAAAGGCCTCAAGCATCACATGGTACCCATGAAGACATAGTTATTACTTGCCAACCTCCATCCCACAACTGAAGACCTGTGTCTGGAGAATGAAAACAACAGACTGGAAGAGTGTACAAAACACTTAAAAGAAGGAAATAATAACTGTACAGGCAGAAGTAAGTGAATTGCAAATTACAGTAAAGAAAATTAAGAAGCAAAGCTGAATGTAGACATTTTTTTAGGTTAATAAGATAGATAAACTACAGGTGAGACAATAAAAAAGATGATGTAATAAAACAAAAACCAGAGAAGACATGAAAATGACAGTATGGATTTAAAAAATAGTAAGATAATACTCTGGAGACATACCATGAAGCACCAATACATTGGAGAAATGGCAATGTTGCAAAGAATGAACAAAACACCCAGATCATAAAGAATCTAGATCCCAGCCTGTTCCTCCCTCAGACCCAGGTCCCTGGAATTACAGCTGAGTCCATAACACATAGGGGAGAAAATAACCCTCACCTCAGAGAAGCTTTTTTTTAGGAAAAAAAAAACACCAATTCATTTAGTGGAGTAAATTTAATTGTCACTCAAAATCAAAGGCAGAAAAAAATATAGGTCCATTTTCTTTCTAAAATAGTTAAAAGCAATCTCAGATAAGACATTAGCTATCCCCTTCCAGTAGGTTATTAAAAATAATCACTGTTGGGGCTAGAGAGATGGCTCAGCGGTTAGAGACTCTTGCTGCTGCTCTTGAAGAGGTCCCAGGTTTCATACCTAGCATGCACATGGCTGCTCACAACTGCTTACAACTCCAGTTCCAGGAGATCTGATGCCCTCTGCCATTCCCCAGAGGACTGCTGCATCTCTCTCTCTCTCTCTCTCTCTCTCTCTCTCTCTCTCTCTCTCTCTCTCTCTCTCTCTTCATACGCACACAAATACAAACAAGCAAGCCATGACTGTGTTGGTGGATTTACCTGAAGAACATAGGGATGATTTAACTGCATAGAAGTCACTCAATTTACCACCTTCATGAACCAAAAGGAAACTATCTTAAAATATAAAAACAAAACAAAAGAAAACAAAACAACAAAAATGACAACAAAAAAGGAAAGGAAAGGAAAGTATTTGATAGCATTCACCACCTATGTATAACCATCTTAATAGTAAGCGGAGGAAATCCCACATCCATTTGTAGCATTAACCATCAGCATAATACCTTTCTCAGGAACCCAGAAATAAAATGAGACTTCCTCGAAAGGCTGCTCACTTTAAACCAGTACCAGCCGGCTTGGGGAAACGGCATCACTGTTTTAACTGGAAACTGCCATGCAGGTGTGGGTCAGCTGAGGCATGTGTGGACTGCAAGAGCAAAGCTCTGTTGGTAGATTGTAAACAAAACCTCTCGGTTAACAATGGGAACTTGATCACAGATACAACTGGGTCGAATGTTCTAAAGAGTGTCCTTGAAGACTGTGCTCTGTCTGGGCTGTGCCTTGTTGGTGAACAGAGAGCTGCTTGCCTAGTCAGTTCCATGTGGGACTTGCTCAGCTAGTGTGGAATGAATGAATGAGTGAATGAATGAATGAGTCCCTTTGTTCTGCTTTGAGCTCCTGGTGTGGGGAAGAAGCTGGAGGTATTTTGAGAGCTAGGCTTGGACTGGATGTGCTGGGTAGAGGGAGAAAGACCAAGCACTTGGGAGATGTAGGTGGTGATCCTGATTTCTCTTATCTTTCAATTTTTCTTGAGAGGTATGTAGGGTCTACCTCTGCTCCAAATGCTCACATAATTAAACACAACCGATAAAGGACAGCATTTAACTGGGGCTGATTTACACTTTCAGAGGTTTAGTCCATTATCAGCATGGCTGGTAACATGGCAGTGTGTAGACAGACTTGGTGCTGGAGAAGAAGCTGAGAGTTCTGCATCTTGATCCAAAGGGACTAGAAAGAAACTCTCCCACACTGGGCAGAACTTGAGCTTAAGAGACCTCAAAGCTACCCCACCGCCATCATTACAGGGACACACTTCTCCAACAAGGCCACGCCCCTTAATAGTGCCACTTCCTATGGTCCAAGCATTCCCACATGAGTTTATGGGGTATACCTATTTAAACCACCATATCTTCCCTCCTCTCCCTTTACCCCCTCCCTTTCTTCTCCACCCTCCTTCTCTTTTCTCTTCCCTTACCCTCTTCCCTTTTCCTTCTCTCTCTTCCTCTCTCTCCACTCTTTACTCTTGTTTTCTTTCTCCTCTCCTTCTTTTTCTCTTCCCCTCCCTCTCCTTTCTCTTATTTTCCTTTCAGACCATGTAAAGGTGCATGGTATAATGGCTCTAAAGACAGAAGGAGGCCTCTATAGGACTCAGGGTCCCTAGCACCTTTTCCGACTCTTATTCTCTGGTCCCCGTGTCCCATCATGAGGACCCGCTCATATGTCTGTGTTGTCTTCATCCATCTCACTTGATCCCTCTCACTTCTCCCTTTTTTGTTTCCAACCCTTCTAGACCAAGAAAACCCAGAGCTATGAGGCAATTATCCCAAGCAAAGTCCAGGTGTATGTTATATCCTTAATTCAAGCAGTCCACACAATCTGGCTGATTGCCCCAAGTTCTAATTCTTGTAAGATGAACTGCTCAGTCTCCATCAGGCATCCCTCCAAGTCTAATCAGTGTTGGCTAGCCATGAGGCAGGGGAGGGGGTTGAAATGGGGCCACTGGCATAAACATGGCTCCAGGGACCATGGGGGAGGCTTGCCCTTTAAAAAGGGAATGTGGATTGGCTGGACTCTACAAGGGCAATTGGAATCTATATTTATCTAAAATAAATAAAATAAAAAGAGGAAAGTCTTCATAAAGTCTGGCTGGAGAGGGTGACATCTGATTCAATGGCCCAGGACAGCTGCAGCTGGGACACAGACCACACAGAAGCGACGTACAGACTGGTGATGTCTGAGGACACAGAGCTAGTTCTAATCAGCAAGAAGAAAAATAAGAAAGAATTCATAACAGCTTGACACCCTCCAGGCGGAACCCGGCGATTTTATTTTTACTTGTTTAGGAGAGGAAACGTCATCACTGCCTGAACATTTACTTCATTCCAGAGGACTTGTGAAAAATGACCTCAAGTGTGAAATATTGTCTACCAAAGAATTAACTTAATAGATAATTTGGATTCAATTATTGGCTCAATGCTAAAAGTTGCTGGGAAAAGTGCAGGCAATATTTTATGACTGTCATATGATGCAGAGATTGTGAAATTAGTTATTAATGACTTAGGAAAGAGATACTTAAAGAAGTCAGCGGGAAAGGGAAGTGGGGCTGGGGTTGCCTTCATTTCTCAAGCCAGTCCGGTTTTGCTGACTGACCCACTTGCCTGTCCTTCTCTTTCTCCCCATGTGTGTGATTTCGGGCTGGCATCATACGCGTGTTCTTTTGAAGCAATTAGAAGCTGAAGGTTGCGGCCATCCATCACGGAAAGGTGGCCGCCACCTCTGCCTGCCCTGAGAGCTGGTTGTTGACCTCTGACCTCTGCTCTAGACTATTCGTTATCTATGGCCAGCATCCTTAAGCACTGAATGAACTTTTAAAAGTAGAATGAATTGCCCACAGTTAATGACCATTACTGACTACCTCTGCTTCCTAGTGGGAAGGCGATTTTTTTCCCCCTGAAATCTCCCGAATTTCTTTGGTGGTGAAGAAGATACACCTTTATTAGCAATTTGAAGTTATGGCTATGGCTACCTTTTAAATTAAATTAATTTCTTCATCTTTCCCACAGGTACTCACTGGGCTCTTACTCTACACCCAGCACTGAGTTAAGACCTGTCAGGAGAGAAGTGCTAGCTGCTTACTCTGAGCCTTGAACTCAAGGGTTGCCTACTAAGCAATGCAGTCAGGGTGCTTATAAGAATGGAGAGTCACCTAGTCCAATGGCTGCCATGGGGAATGGGTGATGCACTTATGGGTCCCAGCAAGGATTATGAGGACAGAGAGTCATACGGGAGGAACACCTTTAGACACTTATGGAGGGACAGAAGACACTGCTTATGTATTTAACAGTGAGTCTTGGTTTTCATTAGCTGGCATCATGCGAGCTCAAGGAGGCTCTGGGTTTTTAAATATAAACTAACACCACAAAACAGAGTAAGACTCTGTGCAGTTCATTCTTAAATGTGTGCATGTGCAGTGTGTGTGTGTGTGTGTGTGTGTGTGTGTTGCCATCTGTATCCAGAGAATAGTAAATGCTACAGAAGAAAAAAATGTGAGGAGCTGGGGTCTTGGCCAGTGACAGGAAGAGAGAGGAGTTTCAAATTCAGAAGCCCGGACCTCAAGGAGAATGACACATCCCAGGGAAAAATTCCAGGAAGGAAGCATGGCTTCCATTTGTGTGAGTCTGGGGTGAGGCCTTAACAGAGAGAAAAAGGCCAAGGTAAAAGCTGTAATAGGGGAATAGAGATGACATGTCCGAGAACTGGCAGTGGCATCCTGCTGCAAGAAGACAAAGGGAAAAACTGGGTGGCTGCATGGAGAATAGAAGGAGGGGACACTGGAGAGGTGACAGGCAGAGCCTGTTGTTTAGTCTGAAAGGTTCTCCATCTGAAGTGATGCACGGTGCCATTAACAGTGATTGCGGCAGGATCTGAACTCTGCCTGTGCTGCTGGCCACCTGGAAGACCACCTTCTGAAGCTGACCCAGTGAGCTGCCTAAAGAAGTCGTGGCTATAGCATAGGGTGTTGCAGAGGATTTGAACTTATTGTGGACCCTGGGATTGTGTTGTTTACTGAAAAAAGCTGCTTCTAATTGTGGTGTGGCTCAGCCTTAGCACACATCTTTAATGTCGTTAGTACATACCTTTAATCTCAAACAATGAAGGTAAAGTTACTTTGTAGAAGGGAGCACCCATGTTTGAAAGTTGTATCTAATTGGGTGGCAGACAAAGTGATGAATCAGAGAAAGATTTGACAGAATAGGATATGTCCAACACTCAAGAGAAGAGAAAGGGCAGAGAGGTGACTTAAGAGAGGAGGAGGGGAGGGGAAAGGGGAGAGGAAAGAGGGGAGAAGGGAGGAGAGGGGAGGAGAAGGAAGGAGAGGGGAGGGGAAAGGGGAGAGGGGAGAAGGGAAAAGGAAGAGGGGAGAGGAGGCAGTTTTACCAGGAGAGTTTTACAGAGACAGATTGAACAAGCTGTGACACAGGTAAAAACAGAAAGAGCCAGAAGACTAGAACATATCACCAAAGTTAGTATGAGACCAAGCAGATCAATTTACTTGGAGGCCAAGAGAAGCCAGATTGAATCAATCAACTTGGCGAGATGTTTGAGCCAGAGCAGCTGAGTTGACCAGCCAGCCAGAGTTCAGAGAGAACTAGAAAGGATGAGCTTATTCAGCAGTAAGTCTTACAGGCTGAAACCATTCCAGACCTAGATAAGATTGTATGGAGGCTAGAAGCTTCCAGGATGAGGCCTACATTAGCAGAAGGAGGCAGTAAGCCTCCCAGAGGACAATTACATTAGGTGAATAATGTAGCTTTTACAATGATACACACGAGTTACAAGTTTTTAAAGGTTGTCAGGCTTTACTGATGAAGTGTTTATAAGGAGGAGGAGAAAACTCTAGGTGTGCTTCAAACCATTCCCCAGTAAATCTTGGGATTTATATATAAATTACCTAAAGAAGATTGCATCCTGCATGACTCTTTTTCCCCTGTCCTGCTTCTGTCATGTCCTTCTGAGTATACCTTCCTCAGTAAGTCACTCACAGAATGGTTTCTCAGTTTATACTCTTTAAGGAACCCAAGAGAAGACGCTAAAAGTTAACCAGGCCTGTTTGTTCCAGTTACTCAGAAGGCTAAAGCATTGTAACTTCAGGTGTCTGGGCTACAGAGTGTGCTCAGAGACACCCTGAGTAACTCAGAGAGACACCGTCTCAGAAATAGAAGATGCTGAACTGTACAGATAACATGCACAAAACTGCCATCCAGATCAAGAAATCAAATGCGATCACTCCCAGAAGTCTGCAGGGCCATTCCCAGATGTCATTGATTTGCGCTGTAACAATGTAGATCAATTTTGTCTGCATTGCAATTTAATGTAAATGCACTCAAACACCATGTATTCTTTTTGATCCGGTTTTATTTGCTTGAAATTGCATTTGTTTATGGTCTTGCACGTATCAGCGAGTCATTCCTCATTGTACAGAATTACATTTTGTAGATAGTCAAGATTGTTCGTAGGTTTTAACTGTTGTAATTGATCATCCCCAAATGTCCTTGTATGTTTCCTTTATTGTACATATATGTAGACACTGATAGGTACACGTTAAAGTGTGGGACCACAGTGTTACAGGATACACAAGTGCATGATTGTCATGCTATGCCGGGGGTAGAAGTCAAGACCCTGTGCAAGCTAGATAAATACTCTGACGAGTCATATCCTCAGCTCTAGCTTTGCTTTAATGGCAACTGCTAAGCTTCCTTTGTGTTGGTGCCATTAGTATCTTGCTATGAGCAGATGGGCGCTGTGCTTGTTTCACATGCTGCTTAACACATGGTATTGCCTCTTTTTGTTTTAACTTTTCTAATGGGCACATAGAAACATCTCAGAATGTTTTTTGATGAGTGTTTTTATGATAACAGAAATGGGGATATCTGTTAGATTTTCATGTGCACTGACCGGTTTCTATATGCTTATTTTTGTTTAAAAAAAAATTCCCATTTCTTCTTTTGCCCATTTGGTTGTCTGCCTTACCGATGTTTGAAAGTTCCTTGTATATTCTAGATATGTCTTTTGGAAGTCCGCTGGTGGGAAGCCATGTAACCCCAGTCCTTGGGGGTGGGAGGGAGCAGTCCAGGGTCCCTGGGCCTCATGGAGGCCAAGGACAACACGTTCTAGCTCTTGGACATCACAGGACGTCCCTGGACACCCCGAAAGAACTGAGAACGAGTGGGCCCCACCCTGGGCAGAAAGGAAAAAAGGGGCAGGGAGAAGGCACTGGATGGTTCTTGCACACAGACAAGAGTCCTTGATCCAGTCTGGCAGCTGGAAATGCTGGGAGGCTTTCTTGCAGGAGATTAGATGTGGCTCTTTAGGGAAGGCTTAAGCCATTGTTCCAGCATGGCGAGTCTAGATGAAAGGAGGCAGTACATGGTTTTAGGGCTTTATTGTAGGAGGGAGGGAGGGAGAGAGAGAGAGAGAGAGAGAGAGAGGGAGGGAGGGAGGGAGGGAGAGAGAGAGAGAGAGAGAGAGAGAGAGAGAGAGAGAGAGAGAGAGAGAGAGAGAGAGAGAGAGAAGAAAAGCAGAGACCAGCAATGGCCATGTGGAGCGAGGGGAAAGGGAGTGGAAGCAAGAGGTGAAGTAAAGACAAGAAAGAGAGCAAGAGCTTGAGAGAGAGAGGAGGGGGCAAGCAGCCCCTTTTATAGTGGGTTGGACTACCTTGCTGTTCCCAGGTAACTGTGGGGTGGGGCACACCTGGCTGTAGTCAGATGACTGTTGGAGTGGAGTCCAGCCAGAATACTAGGAGCTTGGGGCATTGCCCCACATGACTGATCTACAGGATAATGGAGGCCTTGTGGTGTCAGGCACCTAATGTCTGGGGGGCGTAGCTCACTGTTTTGTCTCTTGTAGAATTTTCTACTGAGTCTCTGGAGTAAGCCTCACTCAACTAGAGTACAGACTGCCTTTCACAGTATATATAAATATATATTTATATATTGGACACATATATATTTATGAGTGTGTGTATGTATATGTGTGTGTGTATAATAGAAAATATAATTTCCCATTTAAGTTGCAGTTCATTTTTTTGTATTGGTTTATTTTTGGTCAATAAGATTAGAGTGTATTGTATCTTGTTTAAAAAAAAATTGTTGCTGAGATCCAAGATCTTGAAACTGTGGCACTGTGTTCTCTGTTCAAAGGTTTTCTATAGCTCTAACTTTTATTGAGCACCTGGAAGGTAGAGTCTCCGTCAGGCGAAAGGGGTTAACAGGGCAAGGGATTCTGAGAGGGCTTGGGGTGGAGATAGGGAGTTCAGGTGAGGATGTCTTATGTCTGAATAAGTATGTGACAACCACAAGTAATTTCACACAGGTGAATGGATGCATGAGTTATTATGAGCCCAGGAGTTAGGATGAGCATGCCATAACAAGCAAGGAATATTTGAGAAAAGCCAACTATTGAGTCCTCAGCTATGGCCGTATTAACGGTTCTGGCTAAGGAGGAACCGGGAAAGGAGACTTTGGAAGGGAATGTGGTCAGGTGAAGGAACACTGCAAGTCTGTGAAAACGCGGAAGGGAGAAGGGTCAGAAGTCTAGGGAGTTGTTGCTGACACATCAACAGGGAATGAAGACTGGGATTTGAACTTGGACTTGACAACACCGGTGGCATTGACGAGGATGCTTCTGGGGGAGACAGGGATGATAGCCCGACTAGAGGAGGTTCAGAGAGGTGGCCAGGACACTGAGAATGTACGCAGGCTCAGCGTTCCGAATCCAGAGGCTGAGAGAGACCTGGAAGGCACGAGTCAGAGCAGCAGGCAAAGAAGTGAACTGGAGACTACTGTCTGTCCACAGGCTGTTTTGAAGCAGCTAGCCAAGGAAGTAGGCAATGGCTGAGAAAAAGCACCCGAGCAGAGATTCTAGTGCAGTGGTTCTCAAGCTGTGAGTTGAGACCCTTTTGGGGTTGCCTATCAGATATTTACATTACAATCCATAACAGTAGCAAAATTACAGTTATGAGTAGCAATGAAATAATTTTCCCATTGGGGGGTCACAACACATAAGGAACTGTGTTAAAGGGTCATAGCATTAGGAAGGCTGAGATCCAACTGACTCAGGGGCTCTGTTCAGGTAGACATGGCTTTATGACCCTTTCCAGCACTCTGCTAGGAGACAGTGTTCTTTCTGGGCTAATTTCCCTCAAACTCCTTTCCCTCTTTGGTCCCTTCCCTGGTCCTTTCTGTTCATTCAGTGCTGGTTCACCACTTGGCAGTCCCATTAGACCCACTGCTCTAGGTCCCTCTGCCTCCATTTAGAATGTCCCCTTTTGGAAACCTTCTTACTTCTTTGTAGATTCCTACCTTTCTGTCTCTTCTGAGCTCAAGCTGACTAGAAGTTTTCCAGGAAATCCTGACTATGTCCTCATGACACCTAGCATCCATCCCCTTTCTTCCTCATTGGGCCAAATGGTCTTGTTATCTCTGTGAATGGGGTTCTCCATGGTGTGCTTCTTGGTCATGCTAAATGCTGGTGTTCTTTTCAGGGGGCTGTTAAGATGGTTGTAATCAAAGTAAGACAGGACTTAGCATCTAGGAGTTAGGGTGATATTAGTCCGGAGAACAGTGCTGAAGTGACTAAGAAACAGCAACAGGTTGGGTGTGTATGCAGATCGGAGGGCAGGGCCTGGCTGAGGGTTTGGGTTGGAAATAGTTGAGAAAAAGTTGTTCTGAATTCTGGCTACATCCAAGGAGGAAGCAGGTGCATGTGTGTGTGCATACACATTCACACACATGTTGCAGTAGAGAGGAGCAATTATGAGCATCCAATCAAGGCAATTTACTTGGATACATGCAGCCAACAAGGCTTGGTGTAACTGATGTGATTTATTCAGGCAGGAGGAGCTCAGCAGGGACTTCCCCTCAGGTGAATGAGTGACAGTGTGGCCATCAGTGTGAATAATCCTACTGTCAGCTGGAGTTAAAGCCACCACGCTCTGGTTAGTGCTGGAGGAAGAGGGGCTAGCAGTCTACAGCACACTTTCTAGAGAGGCTGTCTTTCATTTTTCCTGTCCTAGGATATTGGAGGACCAGTTTTTTTTTTTTTTTCATTTAAAAAATTTTGACAATATTATATGTGTATGCAAAGAATTGTGATCACACTGACCCTCTTTATCCTCTCTGATCTTTCTACGATGTCTGATCCTGTTTTCTCCCAACTAATCTCCTTCCTGCATTGTGAATGAGTGTGTGTGTATGTGTGTATGTGTATGTATGCATGTGCACATACACGTGCACAAGTCATGTGCAGGTATCCCCTGTTGCTGTGCGTTCATGATTGCAAGTGTCACTCATGTTATATCCAAAAGAAGATTTCATTCTGCTCCTCCTGTCCTCCAGCTCCTTTTCCTTCATATCCCCTAGGCCTCGAAGGGAGTGGGAAGATGTCCCAAATAGGGCTGAACAACAGTCACTTACTCTCAGTGTTTGACCAGTTATGAGTCTCTGCGTTCACTGTCATCCACTATAGAAATCTATCTTTCTGGACCAAGCCTGAGAGTTATACCGCAGGTGTAGATGTAAGCATTTGGAAGGCAGTTTGATTGACACCGTGGCCATTAGTTTGATTAACACCACGTCCTTTAGCAAAACACCAGGAGCAGGTTCCCTTGGGCTTTTGTGAGTAAGTTTTGTTGCTTTGGAAAAGTAAAATATGTTCAATATAGAACACTTGAAAAATACAGACTGGTATAAAGACAACAACTTCAGCATCCCCATTGTACTCTCTAGGGATAAGTGTGATTAATACCTTGAAGAATTCTTCCTAGAGTTGTTTCCATGTTCAATCCGTTTCTTACAGAATTTCTTGCCTATTGCTGGGTCTCTTCTTGTAGCTTGGTTTGAATTTCAGATTATTATTGTTGTTGTTTTGAAGCAGTCTTGCTATGTAGCCCATGCTATCCTTGAAACAATAGTACTCCTGTCCCCCAGATGCTGACGTTAGAGGGTGCTTTTTACCGTGCTTGTCTACAAAAATGTTCTGCAGCCTTTCCTCTGTCGTTGATATTAGATGTTTCAGTACTCTGCCTCATGTGTGTGAGGTGGGCTTACCCAGTCAGTCCTTAGTTTGTGGACACAAAGATTTTTTTTTCTAAATTTTCATAAATAATATGGCAGTAAAAATTTTCTGCTCATACATCTTAGTCTATATCTTGGATTGTTACGAATAGATGCCTACAAGTTAGATTCTTATTTTGTGCTTATTTTTTATGCTCTCCAGAATACTTGAGTAGGTGTGGGTGGTTTTTGTTGCATTTTATTTTGTTTTAATCGTTTTCTACTCCTTTTAGCAATTATTGCAAATGATCGTTTTATGGCACCAGATATTATTATTAAAAATGTAAAGCAGCCATTTGTACTTTTTATGTAGCCAATCTGTATCCATTGCCTATTTTAATTGCTGCAGTTTTCTTTTATTGTTAACTATGCTCTTACTATGGAATGCAAGAAGCATTGTTTCATTGTGTCTTTATTTTATTTTACTCCAGTGATAATTTGCTGTTGGTTTTTAATGGAGCTTTTTGACATGCCTGACTTTAATTTTACATGCAGACATGTAAAACAACCTTTCCCCTTGTAGTTTTCACACTTTTGCTTAGATAGCCTTTTTCACTACACGGGAAATGAACCATTCACCTGCATTTTTTTCCTGCTTGTTTTATGACTTCATATAATATATGAGCTAAAAATTCATCCATCTGGAATTTGTTTTGAGGAAAATTATTATTTTTTTCAATTATTAACCAGATAACCCAAAGATGTCCCTAAGAATCTTCTCACCGTTTCACGGTGACATCTATTTTAAAAATAAGATTCTACATATATGTGTGTTTATTTATGCATTTGAATTGCTCTGAGCTATGTGTTAATTTTCCCATCAGTTCCATGCCATTTGGTTGCTGTAGTTAGAGTCAGCTTTAATACTTATCACAGCACGCTCTTCTTATTACTCTTATTTTCTGTAATGACTTTTGGAAAGCATTACATTTTTTTTTTTTTTTTTTACAGATAACCATTAGACTATCTTAGTTAAGTTTTAAGAAAATTTCTTGGAATTCTGATATATATATATATCCCAAAAATCTATCTATTTATCTATCTATCCCAAGCCCCAAAACCAAAACCAACCAACCCCCCCAAACCCCAACTTTCTTATGTTCAGTTCTCCCTTCCACAAAGATGCTATCATTATATAGTTTTTCTTTCAGTGAGAACATATATGGGACCAAGATTGTTCTCTCAGCACACTGGGAAGACGGAGACAAGAGACAATGGTGTTGGGGAGTCAGAAAGGCTTGGTGACATCTACTCATGCCTTTATCTGCATATCCATTACTGTGGGACCCCATGAGATGAATGTCCCTAGCAGGTGCTTCTCCTTAACACCTGGTTTGGAAGCCCTGGCAGCACTGCTTCTGTTTCTAGATTTTTCTTTCTTTTATGAGGGTGTTCATATCTTGTTTGTCTGCCTTTGTTTCTGATTATTTCTCTGGCTTTGGCTTTATACTTTTCCTCTGGGTAGGTGGAGGGTGATCAGGGATTATCTTGGTCCAGAAGGACAGTACTTTAGGTGTTGTATGTTTGGTGCACATCGTATGGATGGAAGCTGGCAGATACAGGATATGACTGCCCAAGCCCGGTGTGAAGATAGTTACTTGGGATCACCTGGTTCTTGGTACCTTAATGAATCACATAAGTCGATGGCATTGCTTATTCTTTGATCTAAACATTTTAGTTTTTTATCTCATGATAAAACCAAAGTTGTACCTATCAGTGTGTGTCTCTCTGTGTGTGTGAACGTGTGTATGTGTGTCTTTAGAAAGTCCTTTGTCTTTTTTCTAAGAGGCCTGCAACCTTGAACCAACTGACAATTGTTCCCTTACTTCTTTATCTTGGAATGAAAAGGTGGGGCTCTGGAGCCAAGGCTTTGGTTCTGGAATGGAGGAGAAGTAAGTTAGACAATTCAAGATGGGGGTCACTGTAGTCCTGAATGCTGACTGATTCAGGATGACATTGGGAGCACCCATGGCCCAAATCTGTCCTGTGATTCCAGATGGACAAACTTGGTGTCTTCAGTCTTGACCTAGGCTTAGAAGGGGGAGCCCTGAGCCAGAAACACATCTCTCCCCTCCACCTGCCCCAACTCAAGCCTCCACTCTTACCATCAACCCAGAGCCTTGGGGTGTACTGGCCTTGCCTGGTGTTCACAGTGATGTGCCTGTAGGGTTGCTGTTATTTTCAGCTTTAATGGTCTCGGCAAGAAGGAAGGGCTGGAAGAGAGGGATGAAGCAGAATATAGTGGCCTGCTCAGTATCTCTGAGAATGAGTAGAGTTCCAAAGAAAGTTTCTCTTGCTTCTTTCTTGATATTTTTATTTCTGTTTATTGGTGGTGGTTGGGCTGGAGCCCAGGATCTTACTTGTGCTAGGTGTGTGTAAAGATGTACCACAAAACAACAGGCCAAGTCTTTTCTTAGGCCTTTGAGAAATGACGGAGAGAATGCCAGCAAAGAGGGGGAAAGGAAGGAGGAGGTCTCTGGTACTTTGTTTCTTCTTGTTTAGAAGATAAACTTACTGTTTTGGTGACTGTCTTTGGTAGAGAGGTTTCTTCCTTCACTTACTTCTCTGTCTTCTCCTGCCCTCATCATCTCCCGCTAGATGTGGCCAGTCAGCTTCTCTGGTCCACGAGCCTCATCTTTCATCTGTCTGTCTATCTCTTTGCCATGCCTCTCCAACACCTGAAGGGGCTCCTCCCCTCCCATCTCTCCTCCCAAGAGTTAGGCTCCATGTCAAAGTCATACAGAATTGTCTAATTATAACAGATTAATCCATTAGGATTTATGCCTTTCTATTTATTGGCTGGAACTATCCATTTCACAGCTGTGGCTCCCACATCTAACCAGCTAGCAGGCAATTTAAATATAGAAAGCAATTTAACCTAGTTGGATACCGAGGCATCTCGCTTAATGTACTGCATAAATTTTGGAGCTCTTTGCTCTCAGCCCTCAAAAGGGCAGCCAACAGTTTCATGTCCCGAAAAGATTGGGCTTTTCTGGGAATTTACACCTCAGAAAGGGAGCCTGGGTATTGGGCAAATGAAAGGAGTCTTTTCAAATGAGGTCAAGGCGGGGTGGTTCCAGGCACTTCAGATTTTCACGTTTCTTCCTCCTTTGGGGACCATAGTCTTCTTCACTGAGCTTTCTGGGATCCTGATACTGATAGAGGGTGTCTACATTTTACTCTTAATTTTAAAATTATATTTATTGTGGCTTGGATAAAGTTTGTCTCCTGTCTTATACCAGTAGTCAGAGCCAGCCTGCCTGCCAGGAACTTGCAGTCTGAATGACTGTTGGGTCTTAGTATTCTAAGCTCCCCACACAATGCTCAGTTTATAGAAACTTCTCATTAAAAAGTCCTGTACCTGTGAGTCTGTCATGAGGATGGGTGACTGAATTTTTTTCTTCTTCTCTACAGGGTCCCTGAGAGCAGATATAATAGTATTGGGATGCACGTGGTAAGAACAGGATTGAGCTTCTCTATAGAACAAATTCTGGAACTATGGAGTTCATAGTTCAGAGGGTAACGTGCTTGCTTTGCAAGCTTGAGGACCCAAGTTCGATTCCCTGGAACCCAGTTTAAAAGAAAATAGAGCTGGGTGGTATGTACTTGCAATTCCAGTGCTGGAGAGGTGGAGACAAGTGTGGACCCTTGGTGTTTGCTGGTCAGTCAGCCAGGCTTATTTGTCAAGCTCTAAGGCAGTAAGAGATCCTGTCACAGACAAATAAGGTAAATGAGCATCTGAGGGACAAGAAGAGCCTTTGGTCTCCACATGTATATGTGTGCATTTGCACATACGCACACACACACACACACACACACACACACACACACACACACACAGAGGG
>NW_022196915.1:57495002-57558963 GCF_008632895.1 Mastomys coucha
GAGAGAGAGAGAGAGAGAGAGAGAGAGAGCACATGAGCAAGAATGAACAAACTTTGCCTTGATTAAAAGTTTTAAAGGAACCAGACACAATATACTTTTGACCACTATTTGTGCATAGGCAGAAGTTCCAGGCAGGAAGCATAGGGTTTGGAACCAAGCAGGACTGGACATCCGTAAACGTATTTTCTGAGAGAGTGTCTGTGATGGGGGCCATCCCTATGCCTGTCTTAGGGAATCACAGACCCAGACTGCAGCTGTTTTCCCCTCTCCACTTTGGGTAAGAAGGGTAACTGTAGGCCTTGTAGCTTTCCAGAGCTCTTGTTTTACTCAACAGGCCCTGAGCAAGAGAGTAGATTTCCTTTGGAGCTTGAGTTTGGTGGTTTAGTCCTCCCCAGAGCAGGAAGGCAATCTTAGCAGGAGGGCTGAGGTGCATGTTATATTTTGAGGCTGCTATAATAAAGAACCACAAACTGAGTGGCTGACACAATAGAAATTTATTATCTCTGCATTATGAAGGTTAAATCCTGAGGTCAAGGTGTGTGCAGAGCTGTGTTTCCTCTGAGGGCCCTGGAAGGATGCCTTTTCAGACTCTCTCAGTTGTGTGTAGATGTGGTCTTGCAAGGGCCTCCTCATTCCAGTCCACACATGTATCTTCCCCCTATGTGTGTATCCTTGTTTTTGAGACAGGGTCTCATGTAGGCCAGGCTGGCCTCAGACTCACTACGTAGCCAAGGATGACCTTGATTTCCTGATATTTCTGTCTTCATCCTCCCCCCCCCCCAAAACTGCTGGGATTATAATCATGCAAGAATCATACCTACCCATCGTTTTAAAAGGATGTCATTAGACATTGGATTCAGAGCACATCCTGACATTATGCCAACTAATCATATCCCAAATGATGTTCCCATGCCAAATATGGCCATATTTTGAGGTATGGGATCTTTGAACCTCAATGCCCAGGATTGGGGGAAACAAAACTTAACCCTCAGAAGATGAAAGGAGGTGGGCTCTGCAGTGGCTGGTTTGATTGCAGGATCCATGAAGATGAGTCACATTCTAAACCAACTCATCTGTTCTGCATAAAGCCCCAAATAGGTGCAGCATCTTATTTGAACTCTAATGATGTTTAAAATGGGTATCACAGCTTAGTTCCTAATTCTGCCCTTTATTGTATTTTTTTCCTATAAACATTATTAAGTATTTCTTTCCTTAAGTTATGCCTCTCAGTTGTATTGTTACTGCAAAGAAAGCCTGACACATAGCAAGCCTGAGATTCTTGTAATATCTCAATTAACCATGACTGGAAAATAGATACTATTAAACTCATTCTGTAGGGAAGCAAAGAGTTTTTAAAGGATATTCCCTAATTTGCTCAAAATTAAGGATCTAGCCCAGAGAAGAACTGGGGTTTTAGGCCCACCCTTTAACTAAGGTTCATTTTCTCGCTGTTATATCACATCGCTTCTAAACTTGCTCATGAACTTTTCAAATGAAAGTCTTCTGTGTGTCTTTCATTGCTGGGTCAGTGGTGAAAACCCTTTCATCTTCTGAGGGTTGAGTTTGTTCCCCCCAAACCTGGGCATTGAGGTTCAAAGATCCCGTACCTCAAAATATGGCCACATTTGGCATGGGAAGATCATTTGGGATATGATTAGTTGGCATAATGTCAGGATGTGCTCTGAACCCAATGTCTGATGACATCCTTTTTAAATGGTGGGTAGGTATGGTTCTTGCATGATTATAATCCCAGCAGTTGTGGGTGGTGGAGACAGAAATATCAGGAAATCAAGGTCATCCTTGGCTATGTACTGAGTCTGAGGCCAGCCTGGCCTATATGAGACCCCTTTCAGTTCTCCACAACAAAGTGCTCAGTGATCTCTTGGCCCCCTTCATCACACACTTCTTGGGAAATAATCTCTTGTTGATGAATTCATTGGTTCCCCTTGAATTTGGAATTTTAAGGCTATTCATCAAGCCAGAATGTGTTACAAGTCCAGAAGAGAGGACCTGACTCAGCCCTAGGTAGCTGCATGGGAACTGTGTTCCAAGGCTTGTCCTCTGTTTTGAGACTAGAGGTTGTATGTTACTGTCATTCCTCCAGGGCGTTGTGTCTGGGTGAATTGATTTAGTCTCTCAATCCACTGACATCTTACTGATCATCCAGGATGCTGATGTCAGATACATGGGAAGATAGAGTTGCTAGGAGATTGAATGGCTGGGACAGCTGGACATATACTCTCTTCCTTGGTGAATGCTTGTCACTCCCTGAGAAGCAGTGGGCTGATTATTAAGCTGTAGTAATCTGACTCATTATTATATTCTGTCTGTCTGTCTGTCTGTCTGTCTGTCTCTCTCCTGTGTGTGATGGCTTTTCCAGATTTATTGAGGCATAATGAAATTATAAAATTGTATGTATTAGATTGACAATGGCATCTGTATGTTATGATCAATTTAGTCAACCTATCTATCACCTCACATGGTTATCTATTTTGGCTGGTGGTATGAATACTTAAGGTTACTTTTTTACTAGGTGTTAAATATATGAGACAGCATTGCTCATTATGGTCTCATCATTATATAGACTAGATCCCTAATGTTTGTACATGTTGTGAAACTTAAATTTTGAACTGTTTGGCCAACATCTTCCAGGGCTCCCATTCATGGAATTGCTGCTTTGCTCTTGGCTCCTATGAATTTGACCTTTTATGATTCTGTTTGTGAGATTATGCATCAAGCTGCTCTGTATCCAGCTTATTTCACTTAACATAATATCCTAGTTATAGAATTTTTCCTTTCTTGTTTTCTTAAAAATTATTGCTGTACATTCATTGTATATGGTACTGTGTTACACAAGTACAGATGATGTCTTCTGGACCTGTTTCCCCCATATCATTATCCTTCTCTTTCTCCCTTACCCAATCCATTAGGCTCATTTGTTCCTTAGACAGTTTTGTTTATATTATCATGTCTTATATATTCTTTTTATTGCATTATTATTATTATATTTTCCATTATGTCACATAAGCTGGAAAACACATATTCTTGAAAACACACTCAATCCATTCTTCCCAAGATCTCCCCGCCAAGTAGCTAGAGCACTGGGCCAGCAGGTCAAGGCTATAGCTCACAGTCTGATGTTGTTTGAAGTGTCTCTTTGCTGCAAAGGCTCATGTAGTGAACCCTTGGACCCTAGAGCATTACATTACTGAGAGGTGATTGATCATGAGCATGTTAGCTTCATTGATGGCTTCACCTTCAGGGGAGTTTACAGCTGAATGAACTGTTAGGAGCTGGGTTGTGGTTAGAGCTTTGTGGCCACAACGAGGTGAGCAGCTTTACTTTGTCCTGTCTCCTTAGCCTGACATTCTGCATTGCTACAGGCCCAGAACATTGTGACCAGGTGACCATGGTCTAGAATCTCTGAAATCATGAACCAGAATAAATATTTCACTCTCCAAGTTGTTCTTAGATATTTCAACACAGCAATGAAAGGCTGATTGATGTATGTGATCAGGTTCCACCACAACACTTAATACCCAGCTAAATGCAGTTGTTCCAACTTGCCCTTCTTAATAGCCAATCCCACAAAGAACATGGGTTTTGCTTTAGGCTGCCCATCTCAGATGACCTGTATTTATTGAGCCCTGAGCTGTGTATTGGTGAGGCCAGAGAGACAGAACTCTTTTTCAAAAAGCTTATGCATAGATGCTGATATGGCATGGTGAATAACATGATGGGGGTTATTTTATGATTAGTTGGGGTGGGGGTTACAAGTTCAGGAAGACATCCAAGAAATCATGGGACTGGAAAAGGACTGTGAAGAGAAAGAATTAGCCAAGAGAAAACCACAAAACTGGCTAACATGTCTCATAGAGGTAAAAAAAATATGTTTACAATTATAAATGCATTAGACACGGTTTATGTACATCTGCACTTCGTCTCTCTCTCTCTCTCTCTCTCTGTGTGTGTGTGTGTGTGTGTGTGTGTGTTAGTGTGATAGATGACAAAGCACTGTGAGATGAGGTGAAGTAGTCAACAAATTATGGAAAGCTGTCTATAAGCAGGCTAAAGGGCAAAGAGTTAATTAGCCCTGCAGATGAAGGGACGATGGAGTTGCTTCCAGCAGTTAAGTAGCACAGGCAGACTGGTTTTCTGGCAAGGGGGAGCTGGCTTTTAGAGTATTTCTGCTGGAAGTACTGGGGTTTTCATCTTCCCCTCCTTGCAGATGGCAGCAAGAGTCACTCTGAAGGAAGGAGAAGAATCTCTTCTCAGTGGGCTTTCTGGACCCAGATCCATGAAAACAATTGTAGCAGATGAGAAGGAGAATTTTTCAGCATGGGAATTGGGTTTTCAAGTTCATTTTCTTTTAGAAGTTTAGAGTTCTGTATCACTGCACTGAGTAACTGGAACAGTCTGTTACGAGCTGCAGAAGTGTTGGAGAAATGGGGCACATGAGAATGCGTGTGTGTGTACATGAATGTATGTAAGTGATCACACACCGGTGAGCTCAGCATTAGTCAATCAATATACGAGTTATTCTTTGTTAAGTTAGCTTCTAGTCTAGTGTGGTTTATTTACATTGTGTTCATTGTGTTTGTAATTCTTTTTGTTCCCTTTACTTGAAGGTAGGCAGAAGGCCACCTCCTTTATCTCAGAGGTAATCCCCAAACATAAATATTCAATAAATATCTGTGGAATGTGTAAATCAAGGTAAAGCAGAGATTATACATGTGCTCTCTCACGCAAAGACCTGGCTAGGGAGCAGTAGGTAATACTGAGTTGGGTGGCACATCCTGCCTGTGGTACATCAGCAGTCAAGGATATTCATAAGCCATTTTTCCTCACCCAACGTTTATTCAAATGGAAATGGTTGGCAATATGGCTGCCAAGACCTCTCCATACTGTCTTCTTGAAGTTTAAGCTGAAGAAGGGAAACCAAGTCACAGAGGTAGATGGGAGACATGGAGGAACTCAAGGAGAAGTAAGAAAAATGTCAGGAGAGGGATGGCCCAGGACATGTACAAAAGTTGAGTTTTGGGGAGATGTACCTCTAACACAGAGGCAAAGACCACAGGCCCAACTTGGTGGCTATGAGACATCAAGGAGAGAACAATACGTCTTTGAGACATTTCTGTTCTTCCAATCACAAGTCAGCTGCCAAAGATCATTTGCAGACATACATGTACACGCAAATGTCTCATTTGCACATACACACACACACACACTCACACACATTCTCATGTGCCACATTTTTCCAAAGCTTCAGCAGCTTCCTGGTTGGCCAGGAAGTTTCAAGACCCTGCTTCCAGGATTCACTGGCACTGAGCTAGGACCCCAGTAAGCCATCTTCAGTAAGGTCTCTGATTAGCATATCCCTCTTTCAAGGGAGATTACACTGTGAGACCTGTGATGTTAATGGGTGGTTACAAGTGTTTGGAGTCACTGGTTATCCCTTTTAATTGGGTCTTAAACATGGTCACCAGGTTTCCCACCTGTCCTACGCTATAAAATTTTTTTCAAAGGCCCTCCTTTCTTTTGTAGACTTTCTATAGCCTTTCTTCCAGCTGCGATATGATAGGCAATATATCTTCTCTAATAGGATAGGCCTCAGAAACTGGTAAATCCAAGGCTGCTAAGCTAGCCATGCAAACTAGGTGTGCTAGTATATGCCTGCAGTTTCACTACTTGGGAGGTTGAGGTGGGGGTCTTTTTTGAGCCCAGAAGTTCAAGGTCAACCTGAACAACCCAATAATAGTTCATCCTCTCGAGACATGGATATATTGCTATAAAACAGAAGATGTAAGACCTATGCATCTTACCATTTCACTTTAGTTTAAAATCTTGTGTGATGCACTGCGTGCCAGGGCTTGGCTGAAGGAGGGTCTGTAATTCAAGCTCTTCCCTGCTTCCTGGTGTCCACCAGGCTTGGACTGTATTACCTGACTCCAATCTGGGTTTCTTTAGAGTGGAGTCAGGGCTTTCAGATCCGTGGAAGCTTCAGCCACAACTTTTTGTCATCATGCCTGGCCCCTTCTGCAGCCTGCTCTTCAAATCCTGGTTATTTCACCCATACTTTATTTAACAGCAGCTTTAAGCTTTAATGACGCACTTTTACTGAGTCGCCCGCCCTGAAATGTTCAGTATGGTGTTCTTACAACCAGCAACTTCATTTTCATTTATTATTCCCTTCCACAGCTTATTAATTTGCATAACACTTAATCTAGTTGCATAATCAACAGTAATGAGCACAACTGGCAACAGATTCTTGGTAAATAGACAGTGCACTGTGGGGCCTTGTGTCCTACATGCAGCTCTGCTCATTTATTGGACCTGGTTAGTACAGGAGGTAAGAGGATCCTGGTCATGGTTTCCCAGAGACCCAGGGCTGGCCACTTCTGACCTTCTCTTCTTCTCACTTGTCTATAGTTTAGTCAGAGCTTGGGACCATGGCTTTCTGAATGTCTAGCTTCAAATACCGATTCTTTGGTCCTACACAGAAATACTGCTTCTAATCTCTCCCTCGTTACTCTGTCCCTTCTAGGCTCCTGGTCTTTTCTTAAAGGTCTTTCTGAAAGAAGACCTGGTGATACCTTAACTTTGGGGAGTTCCATTTCAATATACAGCTTTTGAGTGATATAAACACTTTGTGTACAGTGAGGCCCCTGTGTTGCACTGAGCCTCCAAATGTGAAGCACAGAGCCATCCAACTGTGGTGGTTTGAATGAAAATGGCCCCCATAGACGCATGGAGAGTTGCACTATTAGGAGGTATGGGCTTGTTGGAATAGGTGTGGTCCTTGTAAAGGAAGTGTGTCACTGGGGTTGGGCTTTGATGTTTTAGATGCCCAAGCCAAACCCCATGGCTCTGTTTTTCTTCTGTCTGACTATTCAGATGTAGAACTCTCAGCTCCTCTCCAGCACCATGTCAGCCTGCATACTACCATTCTTCCAGCCATGAAAATAATGGACTGAACCTCTGAATCTGTAAGCCAGCCCCAATTAAAAGTTTTCCTTTATAAGAGTTGCCATGGTCATGGTGTCTCCTCATAGCAATAGAAAGTGTAATTAAGACACACCCCCATCTGCTAGGCTTGGGGAGAGAGAGAGGGGGGGGGGGAGACAGACAGAGAGACAGAGACAGAGAGAGACAGAGAGTAGAGAGAAGAGAGAGAGGAGAGAGGAGAGAGGAGAGAGAGAGAGAAGAGGGAGCTCCCAAGGTGCTGGGGTTTATCTGCCTTGGCCTAGGCACAGTCTGAGAGAGCTCTGAACTTACTGGAAGAAGAAAAGCGCAGAGTCCCTGTTGGGCTCTCTGAGTCACATACATTTTTGGTTCCGGAGGATGTATTCTAATGTGTATGGTGTTAGATGTTCCAGCCCTAGTTTACAGAGATTGAAATTGCAAATAAAACCCTATTTGCCACAATAAGATACATGCAAAAGAGTACTGTGGGATGCAAAAGAGCTCCATGAAAATTCCAGCCCTATCATTTTCCAGCTGTAGCCCCTTAAACAGAGTAATTAATTTCTTTGCTTCGTGGTTCCTTATCTGTAAAGAGGCAATAATCATATCTACCTTACAGGGTTGTTGTGAGAGTTAAATGCAGGTGACAGTGCTTAGTGTATAGTGGGCAAGCTGTTAAAGCCTTTTACTTATAATCTATTCATTTGATGGGAGTTTAATGAAAACCTAGGAGATGCCCCAAACCATTTGAGAAGCCAATGATGCCATGGCTACCCTTGGGTGGTGGCTCTTTAATTGAAAAAAGTGTGCTGCCCATGCACAGTACGGACACTGTTGAGTACCATTTCTGGGTTGTATGGGGCATATAGAGAAATTCTTGGAGAGTGCCATCCTTGGCCTGAGGAAGGTCTCCCAGAGGAGGACCACAACAAGGAGAAGTCAGTAGGCTTCAAGGGAAGAGAAGCCAAGGGGATTGCTGAAGACAAAGTTCCTCTGGACTTCTGGTCTTCTTTGTCTGTAACCCAGGAAGGCTAATTGGTAGAGCAGATGAGAGGAGATTTGGAGCTGCTGGGTGGCCAGACTGAAAAGTACAGGCCTGGGCGTGTCCTGTGTACAAAGCTGAGAGCAGATGACCAACCAGCCTAGCCAGTGAAGCCTTTGTCATAGTCACCAGATCATCCAGTTTTGATGCTGCAAGCCATTTTCCTGGACAGGGGAGTAGCTTCATTCTGGTCCCTGTGCAGGGATTTAACGGCCTTCAGCAGGCAGCTGGCTCTTTCATAGTCCAAATGTGGAGCATAAGTGAGTTGCGTGGCCCCTTGTCACTGCCCTTTGTTGGTGCACCAAGTACAGGGCTGGTGACAAAAAGGAAGGAGAAGCTTATCTTTCTTTCTAGCTCATTTTTGGGCAAGACTCCAGTCATGCTACCACCTCCGCAGAGCCTCTATGAGAGCATTCCAGGGGCCTCTTGAGCTCTTAGAATCTCAGGCCAGGAGACCGGAACTGTCCCTCCAGGACTGGCTGGTAGCAGACATGTTATCCCTCATGAGGACAATGGTGGCCCTCTGTGCCAAAAAGCCTCCTGTCAGTGACATGGGCCAGCTGTCTCTCTCCCTCTGGGCTCCAGGTTCCCTGGCTACTGTTTTGCTGTCACAGATCCTTTTGTGAAGTCTTTTCCAGGTTAATTAATCCTATTATTATCTCCACTGTAGTCTATAATTGGACACACAGGGCAATTTTACCATCCATCCTGCCTTTTAGATGTGCAACTCACTAGCCAATGATAACTATTAATTATTACCCTATTGGGTTGTGCTATATACAAATATGACATTGACACTTGTCTAGGAGGTTGGTTATCTGGTGCCTGGGGCATCTCTAGTTAGGGTCTCAGCTTGCTGTATTTTTAGGAGCCATCCAGTGAACATGAGTTGGCTACCACCACAGAGAAGTCCCCTTAGGCAAGGCCACGGCTTAGGAGCACTGTTAGTCAGATTGGGTGCGTGGGGAAAGACCACTCATTTTAGTCACTCTCATCTAGGCCTTTTCTCCCATAGGCAGGTGACTTCCTGTTCTTGGGCACCCAGCTATGCTACTTCCCAATGCTAAGAGCCATTATCACCAACCTTGTGAACATTAAAACCATTCTTATATCTTTTGATCTATGTACTCTACTCAGAGCTCTACACATGGTATCCTTTTAATCGTTTCTACAAGGAAAGGATTATTATTCCCATGTTATAGCTGGGGGAGTTCAAGCTCAGAAAAATTCAGTAACTTGTAAAGAAAGCGTGGCAAAGATTTCAAAGTGATATTACGTCAACGCGAACACCATCTTGGCATTAAGAAGCAAGCCTCATTTCATGACGAATACAGGGAGAGGGACGCTAGGATAATACTTGATGTTAACAGAAAGAAGGTTTTAAGGGGGTTCCTTGGATTGAATGACAGGTACTAATGAAACGAAGACTTTCAGTAGCACAATATTTAGTGCCCCCAAATCTACATTATGTGAGTACTCAGTTGTGCCCCTGCCATGTGTGTGTGTCTATGTGTGTTATGTGTTCTAAATTCTTTCACACATGCTGCGGAGCAGGAAGTATCAGATAGAATGAACTGGGCCCAGGAGCCTTGGACATTTGTGTCCCTTATATACATCATGAGACTGCTGAGGGAGGTGATAACATGCCAAGACAGATATACCCTGGGGTGCTTGGTCCCTAAGACCACATGTGTTTGTGAGTTGATGAGGGAGGGTATATATATATATATATATATATATATATATATATATATATATTGGGGGGGTTGGAAGGTCCATGGAGATAAGGACAAGCAAATCGCCCAGTGATACTGTATACAGCCTCTATTTCCTCTTCTACATGCTCTTTCTGGCCTAGCCTAGGCACAGTCAAGGCAATATGATAGTGGGAGGTGGGCTGAAAAGGAAGCTTTGTATCCCAGGGATGTGGTCTAAGCAGGGAGGCAGGGAACTCTCTAGAGCTCTGTTCTGCTGGTCTGACCACTGTTAACTTAATGCTGCTTTGTCTCTGTTCATGATGGTGAGGATGAGATCACCAGGACCTTCCCTCCACTGAATTATCCTTGGTATTTGGATGTTTTGACATATTGTATAGGTCTCATTGACTAGAAAGAAGCTGTCCCTCCCAGGTCTCATTCTTGAAGACAGTGAACAATTTATGTATGGCTGTCCATTTCAGGTACCAGAAAATCCATTTCAAATCCAGTCAGCTCCTTTATCTTCTGTGATCCCCAAATTCCATATTCTCTCTGCCCCAAATCACCCTAAGACAATGTTCTAAACTACTACCATTACCCTTTTAGCCCCAAACCAACTGGTGTTATTATAAACAGCCCACAACGCCCCTTTGCTCTGCTATGCCTCCTTTCCCTGGAGACCACAGGGCAGGCAGTGGGTGGTTCTAACCCCTAAGGTGCTGACCCATTCATGTGACTCTGTTTGCTAAAATATTGAGGATCTCTTGTTTCTAGGGAAACCATATCAATGCAACATTTCAAGTTATCACTCGGCTATACTACTATCCCACAGGTACATTTTAATACAACTGGACTAGGAAAGGGTAGGTACTTGGTTCTCAGTTCGTTCTTCATGAGACCTTGATGGCACCTGTCACATGTGTGGGTGGCTATGAGTGTCAAGGAACAGATTCTGAGAATGAGATGAGACTCTTCAGTGCCCCTGCTTAGTTTTATTGCAAAGTTATAGAGGCATGCCCAGCTTCCTGTTATCTGATCATCCAAGCAGGACAAGGAGGAAAAGACCAGAAGACTCACTAAAGAAGAGAAGTTGCATTTCTGGCTGTAATTTTGGGAAACAGAGGTGGTACCTGATGCCTCAGTTTCTCCATTTGCTAAATGGTACCCAGGACATTTTCTTCCTTTTCCCTGCAGGATCTGAGCAGAAGTGACTTGGAGAATGTATTGTGGGACCTCCTTAGAAAGGCCTAGAACATCATTTGGTTTGGAAAGATTAGGGAGGGTCGGGGGCAGATGGTGGAGTCCTCCAGGCAGCTAGTTTTTCAGGGGTTCAGTGACTTGTTTCAGGTCTCCGCAGATCCAGTCCGAAATTAAAGAAAAAAACACTTCTCTGTAGCACCGTGGTCAAAGGGAGCTGAGCGAAGTTGAAAATTACAGTAAAGAGAGTAATGCTAAATCTAGTATAAACAAAGAAGCGTATAGTCCACAACAGCAGTCACAATGTTCTGGGTTGGCTTTAGGGTCCAGATGGACGGTAGCTGCCACCGACCTTGGGATGACACTGTAGGGCGTAGTGTCCATAGGAGGAGTGTCCTTGTGGCTTCTGTGAGCCTCACATCTGTTCCTCTCTTCGTGCCTACAAACCTGGACATGTTCCAGGTGTGAATGTGGTGTGTGGGCTGGCCTGCCTGGTGGGGGAAAGGTAGGAGAAATGTCCAGTGTGTCTCTTGCCTGGTCTTCTACTTCTGTGACTTTTAGGTGCTTACTTAGGCAGCTGAGCCCAGAGGAACCAGTGGCAGAGAAAATAGTATCACCCAACTCACTAAGAAAGTCGGGGGCTTTAAATGCTTCCTCCGGACTTAGAAAAGACCCACCATTCCCCCATCCATTCTTTCCCTCCCATACCTTCTCCCCTCCCTTCCTCCCTGCCTCCCTCCCTCCCTCTCTCCCTTCTGTCTTCTTCCCTTCCTCCTTCTCCTCTGTCTGCCCCCCCCCCTTTTCCTCATTCTCTCTCTCAGGTCTCCCTCCCTTCCCTTTTTCTTTCCTTCCTTTGAACTCCTAATGATGTTACCCAGTCTTAGATTTTTGGTACACAGAGATGAATGGGGCCCAGTGTCTGCCCTTGAGGAATTTTAATTGGATGTCTAAGTCTGTAGAGAATTATTAAAAGTTGTTGACCTGCAGGAAAAAAAATGGAGCTTTCCTCTATCTGACTGGGAGGCCTGTTCCCAAGGCTGCTCTTTCATTCCTGCCCTCACTGTTTCCTGGGTTTCTTTATTCTATTTCCTGGAACTGTAACAGAGCCAGAGACTAAGCTAACTTGTAAACTCCAGGAGCTTATTTGGAAGCTGGGCAGTTTAGGGAGGAGCGCAGTAGGAGTGTCTGCTGAGGGCTTGCTGACAGGGTAGGCAAGACCCAAAAAGACAAAACAAAACAAGGCAAATGTCCTTTCTGTTAAGAACGCACTCTCAGGAGAGCTTATCTAGTCCCTTGATAATAATGGCAGCACTGAGGCAGACTGGGAAATGTACTGGAGTGACAGAGAGCTGTAGCTACAGACCTCCAGTGGTTAATACTTAACAGCTTCCTGGCTAACAGGTCAGACAATCAAGACTTACCAAATGCATTGTGTGCCAGGTGCCAGGCACTTCTGCTTTGTGGTGACAGTGGTCATTAGATCTGACCTCTGCTGACATATGAGGAGAGGGATGGGGTATAGTGACTCCCAAGTCACTCTGTGGTAAGTGACTCCTTAGTGGTTCCCTGAGACTCAGACCCAACATGTAGGAGATGTCACTTATTTTCAGCCTGCCTTTCTCTGCTGGCCTGTCCTCTGGGGCTTTTTGCAGTTTCTGATCAGGTGCTGGTTGAATATCTCACACTGGGCTTTTTTCTTTCTTCTCATCCTCACTGTATTTATGAGTCCATTGCCCACAATATCAATATTTACTATTTATCATGTTGCTACTATTCAGTTTCTAATCATCTAAGAAACCACACAAGGTAGATGATGCTATATTCCTTTAACAGAAACACGAGACCCAGAGAATTGGGATATTTGTCCAGGTCTTGCCTATGGCTACAGAGTTGTAATGTGTTCCCACAACATCTAAGTCCAGAATGCCTATACCTCCTGCCATGCAGGCAAGCCACTCTGCCTCACTAAAGCTTGCTACAAGCCCAATTGGTTGTGCCCTATAGCTGGGATAAGTGGACAAATTCATGCCCCATTCCCCCACACTAAAGTCAATCATTCCTAGGGTCTGGATAGATTTGTTTTGTGGTGATGGGGAATTAGGGATTGATGTTATAAGTGAGCTGAGCTTGAAGTAAAGAAACCACTAGAATATCTTTGTAGGCCCAGTGATCACAAGGGCTCCTTAAATGTGGGAGAGGGAGGCAGTATCAAAGAGAAACGTGGGGAGACTGTTGGTGGCTTTGAGAATGGCAGAAGAGCAATGGTCACTAGGAAATGGGCACTCTTGAAGCCTTCTTCTTGGCTCTACAGAGTCCTTGATTTTAGCATAGCTGGCTCATTTAACAGCTGAACTCTATAATGGAAGGCAATTGGTGTGGTTTGAAGATGTGTGATAATTAGTTACATCATCAGGAGGAAACCTGAATGTCTGTTGCCTCAGCTCAGGATATCTTTTCTTCTCTCTTGGATTGTATTTTTTATCTGTCTCCAACCTTCCTTCTGTAGAGTCTGGTTTTTTTTTTTTTTTAATTCAAGCAAATATTGCTCACACTAGTGCAGAAACTGACTGCCTTCCACCTCTGCATCCACGCAAATGCCAGATCCCATATATGCGTACCCATCTCTTTTTAGACGAGTGAGTACTGAGGCAGACCCCTGCTTGCTTCAAAGGCCAAGGCCTCCACATGTCTCTTTGCAGTCATGAGGACTCCCTCCCTCTGCATGGCTTCTTCCCAGATCAGCAGTTTCTCACTCTCTGAGAGTCCCTGTTAGTTATGTTCTATCAATTCTCATTTGAATCCTGCTCCATGAATAGACCCGTTTTCTTCCCCCCAAGTGCTGTTTTCCCAGGTGGTTCATTTCTACAGGTCCTTTATACCTCTGTCTAATAACTCAGTATAATCACCCTCTAAACTAGCAGTTCCATGTCCCTCCTGTATGTTTGTCATGGTACTTAAGACAAACTGACACAGCAGCATCCTCTGTCTATTGACAACATACCTTCTTTGCTCTAACTACAGCTGCAGATAAGCATCCGATGAAGAGTAGATGTCCATAGAACTTTTTCATGAAGAGTGGATTTGGGTTTCACTGCTTTGAATGCGGTATAGATGCTGCTAAACTGCTATAGCCTCAGCCCCTTCTCTGCTTTTAATATAGAGCCATTCAAAAGTCACAGAGACTTGGCGAGCCTCCAGCTGGAGCTCTGCTTCCACTCACACCCCTCAACCTGATCCTCCCTGGGGGTTAAACCTTACTTGAGTCATTGACTCCAATCTCTCATTCTCCTACTTTCACACCGGGTCCCTGCCTCCACAATCCCCTGACTCTCACAGCCATGCTCTGTTCTCCTATCACTTTCCCATGACTTTGCCTGCACACAACAGTCCAAGGATCTTTTAAAAACTAATATAAAACATTTACACAGACCGTTCAAGAATAGTACAGTGAGTTTGTAGACATCTCTTGCCCAGTATTTTATGATATGTTCAGCACAATTTATAATAAAACATCGGGCCCTTGCTCTTGACAAAACTTCACACTTTGTTTGGATTTCTCAAGTTTGCCATCAACATCCTTTCTGCCCCAGGATCCCACAGTGCATTTAGTCATCATATTTCCAAGGCTACTCTTGGCTTTGACACTTTCTCAGGCTTTCTTTATTTGTAATGACCTTCACTGTTCTTTTTTTTTAATGAGTATTTTGGGGGTGTTTTCTTGGATGCCCCTTCAGCAGAGTTTCTTTGGTGTTTTCTTATGCTTAGGCTGGAGCTGGATCCTCTGTGGGAGGGGAAATGATAGTCTCTTGATATCATGTCAAGGACACACTGCCAGTGTGTGTCTTCACTGATAGTATTGACCTTGGTCATCAAGCTGAGGTACAGCCTGTCAGGTTCTCCTCTGCAAAGTGACCTGGTCCCCATGCTCCCCATCCCCAGTGCACTTTCTACTCTTTTTAAGCAATTTGACAAGCGTAGTCCTCTCAGAATGGGTAGCAGAGAAGGGGCTGAAATTCCATGTCCAGAAAACCAGCATAATAACTATCTATGGGAGGTTTGTTTCCTTGTCCTCACTTATGTAATAATTCCTCATTTATTTGAATCAATATTGACTCATGGGCATTTTTCATTCTGGGTTATAATCCACTACTGTGTGGTTTCTTTAGTGTTCCCAAGTTCTTCCAGTTTTGGCTTTTGGGAACTCCTTTGCATAGGCTCCCCTGTCTGTTTGGCACAACCTCATCTAATTTACATGTTCCTTTCTTCCTGACACTCAAGGGTGCTCTTGATTTATCTGGTATTTCACACTCTAGCCATAGACACCTATCTTGGAGGTCAGAGGACTTTGCATGGCCAAATGGAGGTTGGAGTATTGGAGTGCTGATGGCTGCTGGGCTAAGGGTATTTTGAAAATCAAGCTGAGACACCCCTTTTTCCCTGAGAGTAAGAAGTCCTCTCCTGACTTTGGTTCCCAGCTCCCTTTCTACTTTTGATGAGTGCTACCTGCAGCCACCTGGATTTGTAGATATTTTCATAGGGAACTTTTGGACATACTTTGTCTTCTTGGCTTTTGCCTAGTGAATCTTCCCTAGGCTCTGGGTCTTAGTGACAGGTGCTTGTACCTAACTCAAGGAGAGCTACAGGCTTTGACTGGCTCATTCACCTTTGTCTTCCAGCCCTCACAAAAGCTTAGGTGCCTGGTAGTGTGAGACTCTTGCTTATGGTATGAACAACTGTCTATAACATTTTACTGCCCCCCCTTACTCTGGTTTCTGATGAAAAGTATTGTTCCTCAATGGAAAAAGTACTTCTACTCTGAAGGTCTATCTTAGAACTTATTCCTCATGACCCAGAAAACTGTCATTTCTACTTTTGCAACTGTTGCTCTTCGTGCACAGCTCTATGAAAATATTTAGCACATGGAGCTGTGTCTGGCTTCCAAATGTGACTGTTTCTCACAGGGTGAGTTCTCCAGGGACTCAGGCTTTTACTTGTAATTCTTGTGTCTTCAGTTCCAGACCAGTAAATAAGGAATTCTAAGACTCTTCTTGCCTAGTCTGCAATCACCTTCCATATAACCCTCCCTAGGTAAGGACAATCCGTCTCTAGTTGACACTAAGGACTTGGAAGTCCGTGACTGAGGTTTCCTCCCTTATACTTTCTCCTTCCTTTCTTTTCTTTGGGAGAAAGAACCAGAGGTAAAAAGTTCATTTCTGGCAGAGCTTTCTGTTATTTCACTGGCTATAAAGGAGATCCCTTCCTCCCCAGTCTTATCTTGAAATCTCCTTGATGTCTGTATCTTCCCCCCCCCCTTTCCTAACTCTGAAGATCAATAATATTGTAGAAGTGAAAGATCAAAGTTCTTCAAGTGGTGGGTGAGCAGGGGTGGGAGTTGGGGGTGGAGGGTGGAAAGAGAGTTCCTAGTTAGCATATCCCTTGGGGAATGCTTCCAGAAGCTTCTGTGTGCTCTGCCACCAGCTTCTATATTTCTCCCTCTCATTCTTCTTCCTATCTTTTTGCCTCCCCCTCCCTCTTTTCCCCATAAACAAAGCCACGGCCTCAACAACATCTTGTAAAGCCCATTATAAAATGCTTCTAATAAATCCCTAACAGCCTTGGCCGTAACTGGCTGAGAGAAGAGGTGATTATGACACAGAAGTGTCAGGTTAGAACAACAAATTGGGCCATGCGAGCAGGAATTTATCTGTCTTCGTAAGTGTGCTATAAAGGTTCATATAATTTCACAAATAAATGCGAACATTTCTTAGCAAATAGCTTCTGGTTTTAGGGCTCTAGGACCATAGGACATTAGCACTAGGGAGACAATTTCAGATACAGGGCAAATCAACCTAGGGGACAGCAAGCAGGAAGTACTCAGCCCCATTTCTGTCCTTTCTCAAGTATGTAGGATCAGGGCAGCCAGGGGGCTTGGCTACTGTTGTGTTCTAGGACCAGTGCTGAAGCTAGCTGGACAATCCTTAAAAATGAGCAGAAGAGATCAAAGAAGGCAGGGTTTGAGTTTTTGTGTAGGTGGGGTGCATTGCCAGGGCCAGAGTCAGCTGGCCATATAGGAATTTGAGTGACCACTCTTTCAGGGGGTCTCAGCACATCATGCAGTGGTCCTGCTTTAGATGGCCACCCCAGTAGTCAGAACCCCAGAGCATTGTTTTGTTCTGTACAGTGTTAAGGGTGCATAAACAAGGTGTGGGGAACAGGTGGAGGTTTCAGAGACAGTGGAACCAATGAGCGTCAGCTCTTTTCAACTCTGTCTGCATTTGTCATGCTTTAAAAATTCCTTTTGATTTCTGGCTCCATTTCAGTCCACTAAATCAGAATTTCCAATGTGGGGTCCAGATATTGGTACCAACAATGCATGTGTATGTGTGTGAGTATGCATGTGCATGAGTGTGTGTGTTTGTGTGCACGTATGTATTGACATATGTACATGTGTAGACAGGTCAGAGGCCAACCTAGGGTCTCATTCTCCAGACATCACCTACCTGTTTAATGAGACAGGATCTCTAACTGGCCCTAATGCTTGCCCATTCAGCTAGGCTGACTTCCAAAGAGCCCCAGGGACTTCTTTTCCCCAAGGACATGCCTGTTTATACTTCCCTAGTGCTAGAATTATAAGTATGTATCACCACACTGGGGTTTTAAAACCTTTTTATCTACTCTGTGAATTTTAGGTCACGTACTCCAATCCTGCCCTTCTCTTGGTTCCTTCATGTCTGCTCCGTATTCTTGCAACCCCCCCCAAAAGAAAACAAAAAGTAAAAATACAAATACAGAAAAATTATATAAAGTTAATAGCAAAAGCAAAACAAAACAAAAAACTATCTTGCCATGGAAGCTGCAGTGTGTTATAGCGTGTTCCACAGTGTACCTCTTTGTCCACACATCTTTGCTTGCAAATGTCATTGCAATGAGTCTTTGGTCTGGTTCGAGGCCTTTGGCTTCTGCTACACCATCCATACTGGATCTTCACTGAGACGCCTCTCAGATATTCTGTTGCTGCCCTGTGTCATAGAGATCCTGGAATTTTGGATCTGCTGAACCTGCCTCTTCATAGACTCTAGCAGTTCATAGATGGGGAGATGTTGGGGTTGGCCAACTTAGAGCCCTGGATCTGGCCTTGGGTGGAAGTTGAGTTGATCAGCCCACTTGCTGTTTTGCTCCCAGACCAGTAGGGTCAGCTTTCTTGCTTTGTCCAGGTGATGGGTGGGGCCAGCTCTCTTATATCCATGCCACCAGGGCTAGCTCAGCTATGCTGCCCAGGTGAGGTATAGGGCCCACTCTCCAGGGAGTTGCAGGCATTGAGGGGCAGGGACAGCTCTCCCACTTTTATGCCATAGGGCCAGTTCACCTGCCCACTGCAGGTAGTAGGGATGCAGGGAGCATCTCTCTCATGCCCAAGCCACCGCACTGCAGGCAGGCAAGGTGCAGGGCTAGCTCAGCATAGTGCTTGGCCCTTAACATGGTCTCAAGTGGCAGGTCAGACCAGGGACATCTGTATGGCCTTTAATGGTATCACAGACCTCAGACATCAACACAGATCCTGTCTATGACTGTGCCATGGATCCAGACATGGCTCCCAGTGGCATCCTGGGTTCACATGCTACCATGGGCTTAGCAACGGCCACTCAGATCAGCCTGTATCCCCTCCTCCCCCATAGCAGCATGACCCTCAGATATCCACATGGCCTCTGCTGGCAATTTGGGCCATGGACATTAACACAGACCCCAGCTGCAGCAGGATCACGGATACATGGTCAGGCATCACCATAAGCTCAGGTGGCAACATAGGCCACCTAGATCAGTTTGGTCCCAGACGTCAACATGGTCTCAGGCAACAGCCCAGACCACTGACATCCAATGGCCTTTGGTGGCAACATGGGCTACAGATATCATCACAGACCCAGGCTGCAGTAGAATCACAAACTCAGATGTGGCCCTTGGCAGCAGCCAGCCTGGACATCCCAGTGGCCTCCAGTGTTTCGCAGGCTCCTGGTATCCAGTTATTCCTCACTACCATCAGTTCTCCAGTTCCACCTTTGTCCAGTGTACAAATCCCTCCATTTCACTTTCTTTCCCATCTCTCCACCACACCCTCCATCTTTCTCATCTCTCCATCACATTCACTCATCGTAGTGGTGCCTCCAGCAGGCACTTGGGCATCTTCTGGTCACCCTAGGCCAGTGGGTCCCGATTTTAAAAAATAATTAATTAATTTATTTATTTTTACTTATTTACTTTACATCCTACTGACTGCCTTCCTTCTGGTCAGCCCCTCCCACACTCCTTCCACCATCCTCCCTCCCCTTCTCCTCTGAGCTGGTGGGGGGCTCACTGGGTATCCCCTCACCCTGGCTCCAAGCTGATTTTTTTTAAAATATGAGTTTGTGAATCAAACTTTGATCCTCACACTTTTACAGCAAACCCATTATTGTCTGAGCCATTCACCTCGACTTGTGACTCAAATGTACATTTCATATATGATGCAGAGCACGGGAAGACCCACCGCAGGGCCGATTCCTGACTGCAATTTATTAGTGCTTCATAGGAACTGCTATTTGGCCTATCATCGTTTTTCTTCATTGTCCCTGCATCTTCCTGTCTCCCTTCCTTAAACACCAAATCACATCGACTCAAACCAAACCTATTGGCCACATCAGTCATGAAGCTGATAAGAACAACACCGACCCTTTTACCATCTGGTGATGCTCTGTGGCAGACACGGCCTAAATAAGAAATAATGACCTGGATTTTCACACTGAAAATATTACAAATGGGAAAGGCTATCCTAACAAACATTCTGCTCTAGAAAGAAGATAAAAAGCATGGATATCAGCGGCCACTACTATTCATGCTTGATGTCTGGGTTATTGGCCTGGAACCTGTTTCTCATCTCATTGTCATCCAGCGGAGAAAGGTTGGCAGGACACACAGACTAAACATAAGCCATGTCTCTATATATTTGAAATTGTGTTTTTATGCACGCAGTGAGATTTAGATTGTAGTTCTAGACTGGGGAATGGTGGCTGGTCCCTATATGGCCCGTCAAAGAGGGTGGGTGGTGGGTTAGAATGGTTCAAAGTTCTGAAGAGAGGGAACATGGCCTCTGTGGAGACCTGACATTAGCTCATGCTGAGCTTCTGCCACAGACTTACTCATTGGTTCTTCGAGGTCACAGGTCTCTGAACTGTCACCTGGTGTCTGCACTTCCAATTCAGCCTCCGGATGCCTGGGACAATAATGTCTTAATTACTTGGGACTCTCTTTTCCTGGCAAGCAGTACATATCCAAGTCTTGTTTGTTGCCGTCATGCAGTGTTCTTTCATTAAAATGTGGGAAATTGGAAAAGATTTAGATTGGGGTTCCTTGTTCTATCCTACTTAATGATTCTCTGGCCTGGAACATTTAACACTTTGAACCTTTGTTTCTTTTTCTATGTTATGGGCATAATGGATCCACGGATTCCAGAAGTTCATAATGTTATATATGTACAATGTCCACAGTGGCTCCATTTGGTTTGTTATTTTTTTTTCAATAATCACCTTTCATCTGGCCAATAAGATAATCTTAAGCCCGGTGCCACCCTCGTACTCATAAAAGTTCTAGTTACTGCTCTCTCTTAGACCTTTTGGCTCCTGGCTCCATCTAGGAAGTGGAGGTATTCATCCTTCTGTGATAGAGGGTGAGGAATCTACTCTGGTTCACCAAGCACCCAACCTGCTTTTCTACCCCTCAGACTTTGAGAACCACAAATCTACTCTTCTCTGTTCACTTTAAGGCCTTTTTTTTTTGACATTTAGTCTTTCAGGTTGTAAGTCCAGCTTTTGGAAGGAAGAAGGAAAGCTCAAGATTCCCACAACTTGGAGCTGGAGAGAGAAGAAAGAATGAGATCTCTGAGGTGATTCACCATGACCACCCCACATATGCAGGTCACTCTGCCTCTATGGCCCACCCCACCTTCACAGGCTACCCCATATCTGTGGACCACACACTTGTTTCCAACTCTTTCACTTTATTCAAGGTCACTTGGCCGTTCTGTCCTTATCTCTTAAAAGTCTACTCTATTCTAGTAGATTCTAAAGTGTGGATCTAGCCCTGCATCACCCAGAAGGAGTACCACCTGGGATATTCTCATTATTATTTGGGCTGGGAATCATCTTTTGGTCTCTTCATGTCCCTGTCCACTAAGAAGTTTACTGGTCTCCTTTGACCTTTGGATTCAGGTTGGGGTTGATCAATAGAATGAATCAGCTGGGGATGGAGGTTGGGGTGGGAGGAGTAAGTTGCGAGCATCTGCTTTTAGTCCTCCTCAATTTGGGGCATCCTCAGGTTGCCACAGTTTTGTTCAGTGAACCTCTCTCCATAGAGGTACTTCTGGTTTCAGGCCTGTCTCTTCATATTGGTCTCATCAAACCTGGAGGTGCTTCTCATGTGTTATCCCTTGTGCTTTCCCAGAGCCCTTCCCCCATATTCTAAAATAGTACTCTCATTAAGCTCTCCTCAATTATCCAGCCTGAGCACACCATCTGTTTCCTGCTGAGACCCCCAACTGATACGGCATCTGATAGTGCAGTATCCAACTTAACACTTTAATATAGATTGTTTGATTGTTTTACATTGTCCTTCAGTTGTTTATCTCATGCTCATTGGGGTCAGGGTCTGAGGAGTAAGTGTGACTATCATCCAGCTCTCTTTGGAATTCTTCGAGCTTGGCATCATGCTGGCCTCGTGCCATGAGTGAAACCAGTGCTCACAGCGTCTCCCAACATAAAGTAAAGAATGTCTCTTTCTTGTCTGTCCCTGCTAAGGTGTGGGCAGTGGGACAAACCGGTCCCTGCAAGTCAGGCTCACACTCTGGGCTTGGAGAGGCAATGAGGTAGGTCCCTGTAGTTTAGGAAGAAGACAATGCAGTATTGATATTCTGAGATTATTGGTTCAAGGACAATATGAGGAAATCGGCAGGACAAGAAGTAGCATTTGTGCCTCCTAAAAAGCAGATGGGCAGAGCTTGGAGATGGAGAATCTGGTCCTAAGCAGACTATAGAGACATGATCATGAACTCACAGGTCACCTGAACTAGAGGGCACCTTCCTGTACCACATCTGTTATGGGGACAACTTTACTGTATCACAATGATCAAGATATGTCAGTTGGCATATGAGGAAAATGTAAAAACAGATATCAGATTTCAAATCAAAGTAAGCAAAGAATAAAAAATTCCTTATTCAAACATTTGTATTCATTATATGTTGAAAGCGTAATATGTCATCTACATTACATTCAATGGCATATCTTATACAAGTTCATTTGTTTTTCCTTTTGTACAGTGTGGCTACTAGAAACTTTAAATTTACAACTGTAGTTGAATTGCTTGTCCACTGGTGAGCACTGATGAACTCCAGCATTTTCATTGTGCAGATAACGAGTATCAGTGCAGAGTTGGGAAGAAGGTTGCTCAAAGCGTCAAACCTGGTGGAGATTTAGCCAGGAAAGCTGGGAGGCTATGGATGGTTTCACTTGTATCAATTATTTTTTCATTCCAAGGGCAGATCTCAATGGCCTACTTCCTAAAGTTGATGCCAACAATTCAAATATAGCCTATGTTCGACACCTATGCTTGAATTTGGATTAAGGCTTAGAGCCTTTCTCTAAGGTAATTGATCCCTGCCCTGAGCCCATCTCTTTGGAAGCTCATTTTTGATGTGGGTTTTCATTTTATTTGGAAGGATCCTTTCTATACATAACCTTGGCTTGTTCATGGCAAAAGAGTTAAAAGTTAAGGTTTAGAGATAACCTTCCTCCCTTATCACCCTACTGTTAACACTGGTTGGTGTGACTACTGCAGAGTCCTTCAGAGCTACATGGCTCAGTAATATCTGAATTGAATCTTAAAGTATTTTATAAACACATCATTTATGTCTAGGCCAAGAAAAGGAGAAGACATAGTTTCTGGACTCTTTACTAATAGTCTGAAGCAAGATAGCCCATTACCCAAGATTGGTGGCGTATGGTAGGAGTCACTCCCAAAGGGAACATTGTAGACTGAAGTTGTTTGAAAGGGTGGGTTGTGGTTGTGAAGGTGGTCTGGATTTGTAGAAACAGAAACAAGATAAAAGAACTCTTGAATAGTTGGAGTCTTGTTAACAAATTCAGTGATTTGGGCAGATCACATCCATCATGGCCTCAGTGCCCTAATTTCCTTAAGGAGGCAGGGCATGCTATCTGGTCCTCTCCTCAGGGTGGCTTCCCATAGTGAATTCATAACACATGGCTCAAGAAAAGGGGGCTCTCCAGTGCTAAGGTCTCAGGGAGAGGGGAAGGGAACAGAGAGAGAGCTCATGAGGGGGACTGTTGTGTCATCTATCTTCCAAAAGGGATGTTCAGAGAGGGTCAAAGGGGGATGCTATTATTATTAAAATTGGGACAAGGGATGAAGAGCAAGAAGGGTCCATAAAAATAGGACACATCATTTAAATCTGAAACATATTTTCTTTATTCTCATCTCAGGCCTTGCGATCTTTTAGGTCCCTGTTTGGTGAGGTTGGGGAATTTTGGGATATGGGATCTGGTTGGCAGAGACAGGTCACTGGGGGCAAGATTTGAAGGCTACATCTACTTCTGGTTCTTGTTTGTTTTTTTTGTGCTTTTTGATTCAGCAGCCATAAGAGGGGTTCCAACACACACTTTCTCTGCCGTAGATGGAGCCTCTGCAGCCATATCTTCCCTGCTGTGACAGACTGGAACATCTCACACTGTAAGCCCTATGAACTTATTCCTCCCACGAGTTATCAATGTCAGCTTTTTGGTTCACGGGGATGTAAAAGTAACAAGTGTAAGATATACAGCCATCCTATCAGATAGGAGAACCTATCAAAATGGAGAACCAAGGTCAAGCATATTCTAGTCTATGAAGCTTTGCAGTAGAGGCTGAAGGCAAGAGAAGGGCTAAAGCAGAAATAAAGGTTAGGATAGGGCATGAAGCAAGGAGGCATGCTGTAAATACTGCTTCCCACAGAAGCAAGGTTACTAGGAGGATGGGGCAAGAGCAGACCTGGAACTGACAGCTGCCAGTCATATAGTCATTGATACTGAAAGGGACAATACAGTAAATGACCCGACACCGCAGGTATATGTCACTACAGACAGCTTAGATGATCACTTTGTGGACATTCCCCAAGCTGCTGAGGAAAGAAAGCCTGCTGCTTAGACCACCAGAGATAGCATAAAGATGCTTCATGTGTGAGGCCATAGTCTCAGCCTCAGAGAGGAGCTGTTCTGTTTGAATGGTTGAAACCTGGTGTGCCCCCAGGGCCTGCTTCTACCCAGAACAATGGCCTCTGTTGAGTTCCCTGGTTTCTAGGCAACAGGAAGCCCTCTTGCCTAAGCAATGCACAGAAAGCCTTAGTGGAGGTGCCTGTGTGACCTCTAGCTAGGCAGGACAAAAGGCCAGTTCTTCTTAGCTTGGGGAGGGAATGGGAAGGACAGCACTGCATCATTGTCTGTAGAGAAACATGAGTAGCCTAGTGTTCTAGCCTTTGGCCTGCAGCGATCTCTGTTTCATCTGCTGACCTCATGGGGTTGTGTTTCTAGACTCCTTTGGCTTTGGTGCAACTTTGGGGAGAGAGAGTTCTTTCTTCCCTCAAGTGAGGCCCATGTGGGCCAAGCCTAATAGGAAAAAAAATCATCATTCCACTATTTGATGGTTCTTGGAGAGAGCCTAGCTGGGTTTCCTGTCCCTCAGGGAAACACTACTAGTTGTAGGGGTAACCAAAATTTGTTTTAATCAGTTAGGGCATGATATGCATAGACACAAAAAAGTCAGTGTCTTGAAGGATGCTATGTTCATCCTCACAGGTCTGTAGAAATAGGTGTCACTATGGTCAGGGCCACATGGAAAGCTCTGCAGTGAGTCAGGAGGCAGGGCAGGGTGGGGGAACAGGGGCAGGGGAGCAGAAAGAGCTTTCATTGTGATTGCTATGGAAAACCCAAGTGACATTGGTAAGCAGGTAGGGGATTGGTCGGTATGAATAATGATAGTAAGCTCTGGCTACAGAGCTGTTTGTAGGATTCTAATCCCTGGATGGTTAAGGCAAGTAGCCAGAATCTAGGACTGAGGATTCACAACTCCGTAGAAGGTTCTAGGACCTCGGTCTCCCTGGGAAGGGCAATCAGAAAATGTGGTTGTTCCCCATCCATTCTTGAAGTTCAGTAGAACATCGCATGTCTGCTCCCAAGATCATTCATAACACTTCTGTTGTCCATTTGGAATTTGAAGTCAGCATCAATACCTTCTTTGGGGAGTATTTTTCTATCTCTGAGGTCCCGGTTGGAACTGCTCTCTTCTCCTAATAGGACCATTGGTCTACCTGTAGGTCTGCGACACATTCTGAATGAGTTGTGTTTGTGTCATTTCCTCCCAAGATCCAAGAGCCTCTTGAGGATTCATGTGTCTTATTCCTTTCCCAGCCTGTGCTACAGGCCTGGCATACAGAACACAGAGTATACATGTTTGACAGGATGGTGGATGAGAAGGAAATGTGACATTTGAGTATCATCAGACTTAAGTGGGTCACTGTGTTTGCTTAGTTGGTATTCCTATGGAGAAAATCATGGGGAATATGAAGTGTGAGGATCATGCAAGCCACTCGTGTTCTCATAACTGGCACCAAAGGTGGTCTTCCCCTGGCCACTGAAGAACTGCCCCTGCACGAATTCCAGTACATAGACCTTGGGGAGCCCTTCAAGACCTGAACTTCATGTAATATGTATGTGTAGATTGTCCTAAGGGAAGAAGTGAGTCAGACTTTGGAATTCCTCCCAACTCAGAATAGATTAAAGTCTTAGAATGTATGCTCCTTGCCAAGGCTGTTGGGGTTGTTTGAATGAAAATGACCCCCATAGGCCTATAAGGAGTGATACTCTTAGGAGGTATGGCCTTGTTGGGGTAGGTGTGGCTTTGTTGAAAAAAAGTCTATCACTAGAGGGTGGGCTTTGAGGTCTCAGATGCCCAAGCTTGGCCCTAGGTGTAGCCTTCTGTCTCTCCCTGTTGCCTGTTGATCCAGAGGTAGAACTCTCAGCTACCTCTCCAGCACCATGTCGGCCTGCGTGCCACCGTGCTTCCAACCATTACAGTAATGGACTACACCTCTGAAACTGTTAGCCGGTCTCAAATAAATGTTTTCTTTTATAAAAGTTGTTGTAGTCATGGTGTCTCTTCACAGCAATGAAACCCTCACTGAGACAGCTGTGTTTCATGAGGCTGATGTCTATGTTCCACCTCAAGGCTATGCTGAACTGTGTGCCCACTGTCCTCATCAGGGTTGTCTTTGTGCTCTTTCTCCCATAGCTGTTGATGTTGGGACTCTCATAGGTTTGTCTCCCAATCTCCATACTTAGTACTGGCTATAGGTTGGGAACAATTTGAGATATTCAGTATAGTAAGCCTTATAGTGAAATTTGATTCTGATCCCATTTCCCATGTATTAGAAATGGTTCTTTGCACGGCATTTTATGCCAAATGCCCCAGGGGATATAGTGAACCTTTTGAGTGACTTAGATTAGGAGTTTTCCCAGTTCTTTGCCCTTTCCCCTAACTGCCCTGCCTGGCTTCTTGGCTCATGTATGTGTTAGGCACATTTTATTGACTCATACATGAGACAATGTATTGTTTAGGCTTCTGTATAAGAACAGATTTGACAGAATGACTATATATTGAAAAGGGGCTCATTGTATTATGTCTAGTGTTGGTTTTTTTTTTTAATTGTCAACTTGACACAGAGTTATCTGAGAAGAGGGAACCACAATCGAGAAAGAGTCTTCATAATATTGGCCTTTAAGAAAGCCTGTGGGACATTTTCTTAACTGTTGATTGATACGGGAAGGCCCAAGCCATTGGGTGGTGCCAGCCCAGGATCATATAAGAAACCAGGCTGAACAAGCAAGCCCATCAGTGAGCAGCATTCCTTCATGGGTTCTGCTTCAGTTCCTTCTTTGAGTTCCTACCCTGATTTCCTTCAGTAATGGAGTGTGATTGGGGAATTCTAAGAAGAAACAAACTCTTTCCTCCCTGAGTGGCTTTTGGTCATGATGTACATCACAGCAGTAAAAACCTTAACTAAGACAATTAGCTTATGCATGGAGGTGTAGAATAGCCCAGTAGTGGTGTTCTTCACACTGGAGATGTTGAGAAACTGGTGGCAAGTCCTCTCAGTGGTCTTACTTTGGTTCTGGAGACCTGAAAGGCTCCTGGAAAGCCACTGGTCTTTAGTCAATATTAGAATGCTTCAAAAGCTGGGTTCTGATATCAGTGAAAGAATATAGTAGCAGCAGCAACAGCAGCAGCAGCAACAGCAGCAGGATAGATGAACTTGCTGGAAAGACACAAAAACAATGAAACAAAAATCAAAGCTTTTGTCTTGGATATCCTTTTATCTTGGGAACTCATATTTAGGGTATCTCTTCTCATTTCAAATAACATAACCCAGAAAGTCCCTCATAAGTGTGCCCAGCAACTTAAATCTTATAGTTGATCTCAGATCCAGTCAAGTTGACAACCAAAATTACTCATCACAGGTAGGCACTTTCAATTTCCCTATCTTCCTTTCAAAGGAAGAAAATGGGGCATAGAGAAAAGAAGTTACTTACCTATGGTCACAGAGCTAATAAGTGGAGACTCAGGCATTAGACTTTGGTGTGTCCTCCTACCATGCTTACATGTAGCCTCACACTGTGTTGCAGAATGCCAAACTGACCACATAGTTTATGAACACCCAATGTCTGTATTTCTAAGTTCTCCCCATTGGTCTTACAGCACACTGTATTCTTCAACAAGAGACACAGATTTGGAGCTGTTGATTTCTAGAGAGAGCCCTGTGAGAGCAAGATTCAGACCACCAGGTTCCATGGTAACATCAGAGCCTGGCACAGAGTAGATGCTCACAACGAATAAAGTTAGAGGACCACCCAGTGCTTAGATCTCATCCAGTTTTGTTTTAAGATATAATCTTGTTCTTGATCTGTGCCAGATTGACAGTGTGACAAGCCCTGTCTGCTTCATGTTTCCTGCTCTTTTATCCTGAGTCTAGAAGTAAAGAGAAGTGGCGACATGGTAGAACCTGTGGCAGGAAGCCTGTTTCTCTGGTTTGTGTTGGACTTCTATGGGAAATAACACCCCATCTCCAGCCTTGACTTTTTCTCCCCATTCCCTGGGGACTTACATCCCAGAGCTGATCAGAAAGCACAGGCCGAGTTTCACTGGCACAAACATGTCAGCAACGGACAAGAACAGGTCCTTCACCTAAGGAGTTCTGCCAGGCACAGTTGAGGTGGGTTGGCCTCCTCCACATCAGCTAGGGCCTGCAGGGGTCTCTGAGCTGGGCCTTGGGCTCCAAGGTCTTGTTGCTCCTCCTAATATCCAGCCCTGAGAAACCCTTGTCCTGGTTTTCTTCTGTTTCTTATTCAGCACAGGCATTGGGTGCTTAGGGGTCTTTTTCTTAGCCAAACCAATGGGTTTCAACATAAGCTGGGGCCTTACGTCTCCTGTTGCAGCTGTCAGCTTTTAGAGCCGTGGGAACAACCACTGGAGGACTCTTCCCAGCAATTCCCTGGTCAAAGCCAGACGGACTATTGAAAGCCAAGTTTAAACTGGACTGCCTGTGTTAAATGCTCTTGTTGCCAAACCTGAGAACTTGAGTTTGATCTCCAGAAACCACATAGTGGAAGGAGAGAACCAACTCTAGCAAATTATTCTTTCACCTCTGTATGTACACTGCAGCAACATGCCAACACAACACACAAACACACACATGCATGCATGCACACACGCATGCACGCATGCACATACACAAACACTGTAGGGTATAGCTCTGTTATTGTTAGACGAAGGGTTCCTAATGTGCCCACTACCAAGACCATCTTAATCTACCTAGCTTCTGAGTGTCACATTGCTAGAGCTGTGGATGCATGCATCCCTGCTACACTGGCCTTCCTGTCTACTGACTAGAGATAACAGTGACAGGAGGAAGTACCCCTCCTTCCTTCCCTCCTTCCCTCTCTTCCTCCCTTGCTCCCTCCCTTCCTTCATCCATTCCTTCCTCTCCTTCCCACCTTCCTTTCTTCTTCATATGCCAGATACCATCCCAACAGTTAACAAAAGACATAGAGCTTTGTCTTCATGGAGCTTACAGCCATTTTTGTCCCCAACTCTAGTCTTTGTTTTCTTATAAATGAAATAAATCCAAAGCTTCCAAATGTGGCGGTGCTTCAATTGCAATCTTGACTGGCTGCAATTGTGGTGGTAAAGCTGTGGAGACACCCCCTCCCCCCTCTCTCTCCAGCAATCATAGGGAACAAGAAACATCCTCAGTCACTTGTGGGCAACCCACATGTTCCCAGGTCCCAGGTGGACTCTTCTGGAATGTTCCAGGCACGTCCAGGTGTATCCCTGTAACTTGATGCTCTGCACCCTGCCGCACATCGCCTGTGGGATGACAGGAAGGATTGCGTTACCTGGGTGTAGGAGGACTTCTTCAATAGTAGTTTCCTTTTGCTGAGACTAAACACCAAAACAATTATTGTTTAATTTCCAGGGAAAGGAGCACCAGCGGAGACATGGTGTGACCTTTCTTGTGTCTGTATCTATAGATAGAGATATACAGACATTGGAATTTATTTCCCCAGGGAGACAAGTGGCACTGTGCTGCCAGCTGGGCTTGTGTTTGGAGCTGTGTTTGTGTACAGTGTTATGTGTAATTTATTTCCCCAGGGAAGATCAGCTAAGATGGCGCATCTGATTTCTAGTAAAGGCTTTTTAAAAATAAGTCAAACTACCCTCCACAGTGGAAGGAAAATTGTCTCCTGCAGCCGGCTGCCTTATTTGACTGATTACTTTGAGCCTCACAGTGACGCTACAGAGGACGGGAACTGTGGTCCCTGCATTCCACTACCCCTCCTAACTCAATCGTCTCTAGTTCTCTTTGTATTGCTTTTCTGACTAGGGGTCAGTGGAATGGGGCTGTTGCTGACCAAGGCCAAAGATATCCATAGCTGGCTGGGGTAAGCTTGTGTTCTCTCTCTCTCTCTCTCTCTCTCTCTCTCTCTCTCTCTCTCTCCTTCTTCTTCTTCTTCTTCTTCTTCTTCTTCTTCTTCTTCTTCTTCTTCCTCCTCCTCCTCCTCTTCTTCCTCTTCCTCTTCCTCTTCTTCTTCCTCCTCCTCCTCCTCCTCTTCTTCTTCTTCTTCTTCTTCTTCTTCTTCTTCTTCTTCTTCTAGAAGTCTTGGGAGAGTTTTATTTTTGGTTACTGTGCCTGAAGCTGGCTGTGGCCCACTGTAAACTGAGGGAAGGGATGTCCCACATCTTACTGCCAATCCTACATTTCCAAGCAAGATCTATTCAATGGGAGGTTCTCCAGACCCACAGTAATACACATGGCTGTATCACTGGTCCTTGTCCAGGTCTAATGACAGAGAGACTAGAAGCTGTAGATGGCATTACTTAGCAAATGCAATGTTTACTTTAATTTGGTAACTGCGATAGGTGCCAGTGTTCACTATTCTCTTCCAGTTGCTATAGCAATCATATATTTCATTTGGGTCACTGCTTCTGACTTTCCTTTAATTATACATTTACATATGCTTTGTCTGGAAGTGAAGGTTAGGTTTTTCCTCTCTCAGTGCTTTCTCTTTGGTTCCTTCTACTTGGGTATTTCTCCTTTTCTTCCCTCCCCTACTTCTATGATCTCCCTGTATGTTGGTTCAAATGTGTACCATGTACCCCTCATTGAAATCTGTGAACCACAAGTTCTCAAGGACTCCCCAAGATGCTTCTGGCATAGGTGAGCTGTTAGTGTGATTTCAGGATTTGCAGAGAAGCCACAAAGGACCTCAAACGCCCCTTCCAACCCAGGTGTCATGGCATCTGAAACTCACTCACAAGAGTTCATATACTTTGAAAACACTTATTACTTTTACATCAAAAAAGAAAATTTATAGATTCATGTAGTATACCACATTTAATGTAATGTATTTTGAAATAATTAAATCAAGCTACTTAATCTATCATCTTGTAGACATAATACTTGAAATCTGCTGTCCCAGCAATTCTCAAACATACTGCCTGTATTAACTATGGCCCTTATGCTGTCAAAATCTCCAGGCCATAAGCCTCCTGTTTAATGGAAGCTCTATGCTCTTGTACCAATAACTCCTCCTCACATTCCTTACCAGACCCTATTAATCAGTTTTCTACTATCTACCTTTGTGAATTTGACTCTTTTGGATTTCCCTCAAGTGGTCATGCACTATTTATCATTTTATAAGTGGCTTATTTCACTTAATGTAATGTCCTCCAGTCTAACCAGCATTGTTGCAAATGATAGATCTCATGCTTTGTAAGGCAGAGTATAGTCCGCTTTATTATACACATGCACACACGCGTGCGTGCGCGCGCACACACACACACACACACACACTCTGCACTGCCCACTGTAATATAAATATCACACTTCTTAGGTTGACTATTTCTTGGCTATTATGAATAGTAAACATAGGAATATAGATGTTCTTTAATTTGGTAAATACAGTAGGTACCAGTGTCAACCTTCACAGAATCCACAGTTGGTATAACAAAGTCAGTTGACATACTGGCTTTATTTATTTTAGACATGCCTGTTAGAGATGATTGGTTCATATGTTAGTTATATTTGTAATTTTTAAAATGTAATCTCTGCACTCTTTTACATATAGGTTATACAAATTAACATTTCCTTTTTATCTCGAGCCCTCATTGCTACCTGTTATTAGTATTAATTTTAAAATAATAGCTACTCTAAAAGGTATGAAATGGTATGTTTTTGTAGTTTAAATTTGCATTTCCTTTGCTGATGCAAGAAGACTTTGAATTTGAAGTCAGCCTAGGGTATACAATAAGACTGACTGTCTTACAGACCAAAACAAGGGGCTACAGAAGTAGCTTGTTTGGTAGAATGTTGTTGCAAACATGAGGACCTGAAATTAATTCCTAGAACCTACATAAAATTTAAAAAGCTAAGCATAAAGGCTGGGGAAGCTGAGATAGGCGGTTCTCTAGAGTTCACTGGCTAGCCAGCCTTGCCTACTAGGTGAGTTCCAAACCAGTAAAAACCCTTCAAAATAAAAGGTGGATGGATGCTGGGTGGAACCTCTCAAAGGGCAGCTATGCTAGGCCTTGGCTCTGGGTTACCTCACTCAGGATGATATTTTCTAGTTCCATCCATTTGCCTGCAAAATTCATGATGGCTTTGTTTTTAATAGCTGAGTAGTATTCAATTGTGTAAAAGAACCACATGTTCTTTATCCATTCTTCAGTTAAGGAGCATCTAGGTTTTTTCCAGTTTCTGGCTAGTACGAATAAAGTTGCTATGAACACAGTGGGGCATGTGTCCTTGTGGAATGGAGGAGCACCTGTTGGGTATATGCCCAAGAGTGGTAGAGTTGGGTCTTGAGGTAGAACTATTCTCAGTTTTCTGAGAAACCGCCAGGTTGATGTCCAGAGTAGCTGCACAAGTTTGCACTCCCACCAGCAATGTAAGAGAATTTCCCTTGCTCCACATCCTCTACAGCATGTGCATTCCCTTGAGTTTTTGATCTTACCCATTCCGATGGGTGCAAGGTGGAATCTTAGAGTTGTCTTGACTTTCATTTCCCTGATGACTAAGGAAATTGAACATTTAAAAAAAGTGTTTCTTGGCCATTAGAGATTCCTCTGTTGAAAATTCTGTTTAGCTCAGCACCCCATTTTTAATGGGGTTATTTGGATTGTTTGTGTATAAATTCTTGATTTCTTAATATATTTTGGATATTAGCTCTCTGTGAGATGTAGGGTTGGTGAAGAGTTTTCCCAACCTGTAGGCTGTCATTTTGTCCTATTGACAGTGTCCTTTGACTTACAGAAGCTTTTCAGTTTCATGAGGTCCCTTTTGTTAATTGTTGATCATATGCCTGACCTATGAGTGCTCTGTTCAGGTACAAGTTGTCTCATGTGCTAATTAAGTTCAAGGCTATTCTGCACATACTGTTCATTTAGATTTAGTGTATCTGGTTTTACTTTGAGGTCTTTGATCTACTTTGACTTGAGTCTTGGGCAGGGTGATAAATATGGATCGATTTGCATTCTTCTCCATGCAAATATCCAGTTTGACCAGCACAATTTGTTGAAGATGCTCTCCCTTTTCAATTGTATGGTTTTGATTTCTTTGTCAAAAACAAGTGTCCATAGGTTTGTGGCTTTATTTCTGTGTCTTCAATTTGATTTGCTTGATCAATTTGCCAATTTATACCAGTACCATGCAATTTTTATTACTATTGCAACCAATGGAAACAGATGCAGAGATGCATCCAAGTGTTAGATGGAACTCAGAGAGTCTTGTGGAAGAGTTGGGGGTAGGATTGAGGGAACAAGAAGAAGACAGGAATTCCACAGGAAAACTAACAAAGTCAACTAACTTGGACCTTTGGGGCCTCCCAGAGACTGAATCACCAACCAAAGAGCATACGTGGGCTGGACTTAGGCCCCCTGCATATACGTGGCAGATGTGCAGCTTGGTCTTCATGTGGGTCCCCCAACAACTGGAGCTGGGCCTGTTTATGGATCCTATTCCCTTAACTGGGTCACCTTGTCTGGCCTCAGTGGTGTAGGATGTGCCTAGTCTTGTAGTGACTTGATATGCTAGGATGGGTTGATACCCACACAGGGGCCTCACCCTTCTCAGAGGAGAAAGGGAGAGGTGAATGGGAAAGAGGAGCTGTGTGAGGGGGCAACTGGGAGGAAGGATGGGGCTGATATTGGAATGTAAAGTGAATAAGTAAAATCATGAAAAAGTGAATGGCACCTGAAGAATGACATCTGATGTGGTCCTGTGGCCTTCACATATATACATGAATGTGTACATGTACACACCTACATGTACCTACTTATATATGAAAGTGCATGTGCACATGAGCACAACACACAGTCCTAAAACAACAACAACAAAAATCCACAAAACAAGTAAATCGTATAAGCCCAACCAACCAGACTAAACATAGCCCAAACCAATTTGTTTTTTGCTCTTGGGTTGAGTTCCTTATGCATTTGCATGTCAACAGCTTCTCAGATGTGTGCTTATGGGATGTCCAGTATGTAAATTGTCTCTTTCCTCAGTCACCCATGCAGAGGCTTTCTGGTTTGAGATTTTCCCGTTCATCTATATGTGCCTGTGCTTTTGGGAGCTTTCCAAAATATCATTGCCAAGACTAATGCCAAGAAGCTTTTCCCCATATGTTTTCTTCAAGTAGTTTTTCACTTACTGGTCTTACATTTATGTCTTTAACCATTTTTACCCATGATGTAGGAGAATTTCATTGTATTGCCTGCGGATGTCTAATTCTCCAACACCATTTATGGGAGAGACTGTCCTTCTCCCCATTGTGTGATCTGGGCATCTTTCTCAAAGATCACTTGGCTGTAGATTTGTGGTTTATTGTCTGTTTATGCCAGCACCCTGCTGTTTTAATAGCTTGGTAGCATCTTTTGAAATCAGGTGGAGTGAAGCTTCCAGCTTTGTTCTTTTCATTCAAAATATGGCTTTGGATATTTGTAAGCCCTTGTTATTCCATACAGATTTTAATTTTTGTCTATTTCTATGAGAATTTTCATAGTGATTTCATTGAATCTATAAATTGCTATGAGTAGCTTGGGCATTTTTGTGGATGTATTAATTCTTTCAATTTTTGAACATGGGATAATTTTCTATTTATTTAAGTCTTCTGCAATTTCTTTCATCCTTTTTTATAAAACAGTTTTGAGTGTATAAATTTTCTTAAAGCTTTGTAATTCAGCCTGGCCTATAACTCTTTATAGCTCAGAACAGCTTCAAACTTATAATCCCCCTGCCTTGTCCTTCTGAGTAAGGATTACATAAATATATCAGATTGCCGGGAGAGTCTACAGATCTTTTACCTATTGATCAAATTTATCATTGAAGTAATTTCTAACAACTATAGAAGACTGTTTAAATTTTTCTTAACAGTTCACTGTTGTAAAGAGACACTATAAATACACTATAAATTTTTTAAGGTTGATTTTGTATCCTCTAAGTTTACTTCATTTGTTTATTATTCATTTTTTCCTCATTATTCTTTGTTTCTAGAAAAAAGATTTGTGAATGTATATTTTGTATGTGTGTGTTTAAGTTAGAGGGTGCTCTTGGAAGCCAGAAGAGGGCATTGGATTTACTGGAACTGGAGTTATAGGCAATTATAAGTGTCTATGGGTGCTGCAAAGAACTCTTGTTCTTTGCAGGAGCAACAAGTGCTCTTGCCCACCGAGCCCTCGATTTCTCTAGTCATCCATTTATTACTCTTAGCAGGTTTTCTCAGCATGGAGTCTTTGGAGTTTTCTGTATGTAAAAATCATGTAATCTGCAACCAAAGTGATTTAGCTTGTTTCTTTCCTAGTTGGATATTGGATTCCATTGATTAGTTAACTAGTTATACATTTATTATTTTTCTTGCTTAACTACTTTGGCTAGGATTTCAAGGATGATGTTGAATATAGTGATGAATATGGGATTTATTCCCCTATAGGAAAGGTAAGTGCTTTTGAAAGAGATCTGCTGTTTCAAGGCTCTCTTATAGGAAACAGTGATTGTCTTGGAGGGTGTTGATGGTTTGGGGGAAAGACCAATGAGCACCTGGGTCCTGGCTGGACTGAAAAGTGTAGGAAAGGAGGAGGGGCAAAGGAATGCTCTTGAGCTTATGATGTCTATGCATTCTTTTATTGAGGAAGATTCTCCCTTGGTGGCCTGTTTCATGAATTTTGAATGGCAGCAGGAGAGCGACACAAAAATCCTGAGTACTCTGTGGGCTGGGAATAGCTTTCCCAGGTTTCCTCAGCTCTTCTGAGCAAGTATTGCCTACATGCCAGTGATGAAGGAGGCTTCCCTGAGTGCTACTGAGGAACTATGAGACACGGTCATATTTGTTGCAATTGGATTTGTTTATAACCTACAAGGAGAGAAAATCTAGAAATTGTCTTCACCAGGGGAAGACAGGTAATCTTGGGGTGAGCATAGAACTCGGGCTAATCGTATAGAGTCCAGGGGGATATGGTCACAAAGGAGCTGGGGGAGATGCTTTAGTCTGCGTTTTCTCCAAATTTAGTCCTGAGCCAAGAACCTCATTGAGAAAGGGTCATTTGCTTGTAAAATGATCCCAACCAGCACCAAACAACAAAGACTATGCTGTTAAGCAGCTAACTTCTATGGTAGACTGATCCTTAGTCTTGCTGGGAGGAACTCTGAGTGAGTACTGAACACAAGAGTAAATAACCCCATGCAAAGAATGAGATGCATCCCCTCATCATAACCTGCCTACTCTTCCATGCTGGCTTCTTGCAGGTACATTATTAACTCCTGACACTTCTGAGACATTCAAGGGGGAGAGCTGCAGGTGCAGCAGGTGCAAGCGCTGGAACAGCCAGTGATCAGGGAATGTGGTTGGTGAAGCAATGTCCCCACTGCTTCTTGAACAGGTTGACTTGTTTTTTCATTTTGTGCAATAAATAAATAAATAAAAAAGACAATAGGAAAGTTAGTGAGGCAAATCAAAGTGTTTCCTGCTGCAGTTGAATCTGTGCTTGCCATTGATATTTTTTCGTATTATTCTTCCACCAGCAATTCCAAATTTTCCTCAGTCAGCCAACATTTCTGCTCTACGTTGCTTGTCTGGTGGCATAAGCTGAGCATTATCCTCCAGGGTTGAATTTCTTCTACAACTTTGTCAGGCCACTGCCTGAGATGTGTGTCCATTTGTTTAAGTGTCAAATATGCTCTTCTGTCCCTTGATGCAGTAGAAACCCTTGTGCTTATGACAATGTTAATCTCCACCCTCATTTCTTTCTGTGTCTGCTGTTACATCAGCATGAGAAGGCCCAAAGCATTGAAGACATTTATATCGATGAGGAGCCTTTCCTCTATGCTCTGTTTGAGATATCCTTGTGTTCTGTATACCAGAGGATATGAGATACCAAAATTTCAGAGACAGGAGCCACCAAGCCTTCAAGTGGTCCTAGATGTGGAGGTGAGGAGAGTTACCTCCTCTGTGGTTTTCAGACCTATGTATTGTAGTACTTAAGGCTGCCCCATCATAAATTAGCCATTGGTTCACATGCATGTTATATCTTGATCAGTGCCCAATTTTGTGAGCATCAGGACCAAGTTGGTAGTTAGATGAAACTTTAAGAAGCTGCTGTAAAATTGCAGAACAGCAAGTTATAAGTGGTGGGCACATGGCAGGAGGCTGGGTCCTGTGGTCCTGAACCTTTTGTTATACCTTTTTCTATTAGAAGGGTTTTAGGCTACACATTTAGGTGACACATTCAGGATCAAATAACAGTAAATTACATGTGCTGTAGCCTGTAGATAGTGGTTCTTTCAAAACACTATGAGCCGCAAAGGCAACTGCACTCCTAGACTATATATCAACACAGTAGGCACAAACACATCTAGAGTGGTAGGATTATAATACCATGAACTAGGCAGGAAGTGTGTGCCTGATTTACAGCATGTTGAGAGCTAAGTATTGGTCCAAAGGGACCATTTACATCTTTGTAAGTAGCTAGATCTGCTTTAGTAAGAAAAAAGCCCATTGGCAGTCTCTGCCTGTCATCGTGGCTCCACCTACTGATTGGTCAAAGGTGACATAGATTCTCTTTGGTTGTCCAATATTTCTTTTATGAGATGTTTTCTGTGACCAATAGCAATGACCCATTTATTGTCTTCATATTCCAATGTTACTCTTTTGGTTATAGTCAGCTAAAAATTCACTGTTGTTTATGAGTATATGAATGCAACTTTAGGCTTCTCCTCCTTCCATATCAGATTTGTGGGCAGTTGAAGAGATCTAGGGAAAATTTCCCTTCTTTGCTGACTTTCAGTGCTTTTCTGTCTCAGTCTGTAGGAGAGAATAGTTCCCTTTAGTCCAGTGGTTCTCAACCTTCCTAATGCCTCTTTAAAACAGCTCCTCGTGTTGTGGTGAGTACTATTCACACAATTAATTTCATTGCTACTTCATAACCATAATTTTTCTACTGTTATGAATCATAATGTAAATATTTTTGGAGATAGAGGTTTGCCAAAGGGGTTGTTGCCCATAGGTTGAGAACTGCTGTGTTACTAAATGGCACTGACTTATTTGATCCAGAAACAGAGATTTCCTTCCCCATAGGCTGGTAAAGGGGAAGTCGCTACAGGTATTAGTAGAGACTCACAATAAGATCTAGGTGGCTTGTTGGTGTTCTCTGGACTTGTTTGTGCATGATCCCAAGTGTGCCACTGCTTTTAGATGATAGACTGCTTCAGTGTTCATGAAAATTATGGCATGGTGGGTACAAACTACTCAGATCATGATGGACAGCTCTATTCTTATGGTTCTTTGATACCCCATGCTTAGTCTCTCTGCTAAGACCCAATGGTGTGCTTGAAGCTGCTTCTTTAATAGTCCTTTGTAACCTGTAGACTGTATAGACTTGCTCCAGAAATCTAGGTCTTTATTTAATGATTTTCATGTTTAAGCTCAGCAGAGAGTCTACACAACATTGCCACCTACCCCAGATATTGCTAAACATCAGAGAATATAATTGGTCTTATGTTACTAAATATGGGGTCGCTCTCTCTCTGAAAGGAGAGATACTCAAGTGTGTTATTAATTTGTTTTCTGCCCACGCAATGAAATTTCTGACAGTAGACACTTAAAGAAAAGGGATTTATTCAATCTCAGAGTTGTGGAGGTTCAAGGGCATGGAACTAGTCCCATCCTGATGTTGGTTATGATCTCATGGAGGTCAACACCACAAGAGTGGGAGCAAGTGCAAGAGGGAATGGTGCTCTGAAGGACAGGAAGCCAAGGGAAGTGGTATGGAACACTACTCCAGGGAACCAGTATCAATGACCTAAGAACGTACCACTGGGCTTAGGAGATTCTGCCATTCATTAACATTGCTAGGTTGGAGTCCAAGCCTTCAACATATGAAACTAAGGGATATGTTAAAACCAGATCCAAACTAGAGTAAGGTCTAATAATTTCTCTTTTACCTTGGAGGAAAAATAATCTCACTATGTCCCCTATCAATGAACCTTTGCAATCTGTACGATGTGACAGTCTCTGAGTCTTTGTAGGGCTTATCTTCCATCCCAGGTACCTGTAATCTTACCATAAAATTGCCACTTCCTGTTCACCAGTATTAATATGATAATGTTATCAGTATAATGGACCAGTCTGATATGTGTGTAAAGTTCAGATAATAGAAAATGTTTTGAGCTACCTAGTAACAAAGAGCAGAAGAGTTAAACAGATCAGGGATAGTTATTCACATGTAGAGCTTTGACTCACAAGTGAGCTGGTTCTGATTCTTTCAAAAGAATGCGTGTGGCAGATTGAAAACTGCATACGAAAGGCTAGAGGATGTGTAGCTGTGTTCTCTCAAATATATCCAGTGGTACAGTTGCAATTGATGCACTAATTGGTTAGTAGTCCATTGTCACCTGCTATGAACCATCTGTTTTTTAACATACAGAGACACACATACACACACATACACACACACACACACACACACACACACACACACTTTAGATCTAATTCTCGCATATGAAAAAACATTTTTCTTTCTGAGCCTTATTTTGCTTACCATAATGATATACTCTATCCACTTATCTGCAAATGGCACAGTTTCATTTTCTTTACAAATTTAAATATTTATATGCATGGTCATGTTTATCTGTGTACCATGCACATGTTTGGTGCCCACAGAGACCAGAAGAGGGTTTGGGTGCAGTTATAAGTGGTAGAGAGAAGCCTCAACTCACATCCTCCGCAACAGCCATGTGCACTTTTAACTGCTGCACCATCTTTCCAGTCTGCACATTTTCTTTCTACATACATCTGTGGATAGACATGTAGACTGGCTCATTTCTTAGCTATTATGAAGAGAATAAACAAGGATATGCAAGGATCTCTATGGTATGCTGGTTTTTAGTTTATGCCCAAGAATAGTTTGGCTGGTTCGTGTGTTAGCTCTACTCTCATTTTTAAAAACAGGCCTCATACTGACAGAACTAGTTTACATCCCCACCCGCACTGAGTGGCTCCCTCCTTTCCACACCCATTTCTAGCATTTGGTGTCATTTATTTTCTTAACAACAGACATTCTGACTGGTATGAGATGGCATTTCAAGGCAGTTTTAATTTGCTTTCTCCGATGGCTGAGGATGTTGAATGCTTTCAAGTATTTATTACACATTTATAGTTTTTTCTTTTTTTGATGTGTGCATGTGTGTAAGAATGCACATATAATGTATAAGTGGTAAACTCACATTTGTGTATGTGTGTGCCTGCATGTATATATTTATGTGCTGATAACACTTATTGATTTGAGTATATTGAATTAAACTTGCATCCTCACAATGAAATGAACTTGATCATGGTGTATGATCTTAATGTGTTCTTGAACTAAGTTTGCAAAAGTCTTTTTTTTTTTTGTTTGCGGATTTTTGCATCTATACCCATCAAGGAAATTGGTCTATATTTCTCTCTCACCCCTCTGTGTGAGTGTGCATGTGTGTGTGTGTGTGTGTGTGTGTGTGTGTGTTATCTTGGCTTATTTTATGTTGTTGTAATAGCACAGATTGAGCAATTTGTAAAGGACAGAAATCCATTCTTCCGTGAGTCTCACCTGACAAGTCTAAGATCAAAGCAGTAGCATCTAGTGAGGATATTCTTGGTGTGTCTCCACATGACAGAAGGCAGGAGGATAAAGGTGACAAAACCTGAATCTTTACATGTCAGAAGTGCATAAGAGCAAGAGAACCTATCTTGAAAAAGCACTTTTAATAAAGTTTAAATGTGTTTATATGAAGGTATAACTCCCAGTTAATAAATACATCCTCAAAGATCACAATACCAAACACTGATAGATTAGGGTTTTGGACTTAATATGAAAAATTGAGGGGGCAAAAATAATCAAACTGTAGTGGGTGGGTGAGTGTGCATATTTGCATGTTTGAGTATGTTGGTATGAGTATCCCTAAGCATGGAAGTATGAATGTGTTTGATGTAAGTGTGTACATTTGAGTGTGGTATGTGTGTGTTTGAATTGCATGAATTTAAGCATATAGGTGGATGAATCTGTAGGTGTGTTTGAGTGTGAGTATGTGGGTGCATTCCAGTGTATGTGGACATTTCAGTTTATGTGAGTGTATAGGTGAGGGGTTGTCAGGAAAGCCTCCACTTGCCCATCCTCTTCTGGAGACTCTACTGTAAAAGTCAGGGATAAGTCCTATCAACTGCTCAATGTACTCATCTAGATTATGAACTCAGAGACCTGGCAACTGACAGAGTATGACAACCAGTCCACTGAGAGAGATATTTGCAATGTATCACATGGCATTTCTGGGCTCCACATTCTAACAGGATGATGCTTTTATAACAGGCTCAGAATGCTCAAGCCCTGTATTCAACCTACAGTCTTTGTAGTGCTTGGGCATTTTTTTTCCCCCAGCATACACATTTTTGTGAAAGACTCCAAGGTCCTTCTGGGGATGGCACAGAAGTATTAAAACTGTATATAGTTTCTGTGACATTTCCAGGCTCCTTGGTAAAGCAGCTTATTGTGTTATTGATGGTCTTTGTACTAAGAACCGTCTCAGATCTGGAGACCAGATGAGGGAATTATGGTTTTCTGCTGTAGCAGATGACATCACCCTCTTGATTTACCCCTCTTGATCATTTTTAGTTATGTAAACTAAGCAAGGCCTTTGTTGGCCAAGTGTACTTTTCTCACCTCTGGGAACATCATGACTGTTAGTCAATGAAGCAGCTCCCCGGGGATCTCCATGGGTCCTCATTATCATTATAGTCTTACTGACATCATGAATAGGATTCTCTTTGCTTCTAACTTAGCCCTGACGATTCCAGAATCAGACCCACTGATTCATGAGAGCAGCATCAGCATCAGTATCACCCACTATTTTTTTCCTGACCTTAGATAATTGCCACTGCTATACTCCCTTTTTTAATTTATACTTCCTTTTATTTTATTTATTTACATTTCAAATGTTATCCTCCTTCCTGGTTTGGTTTCGCTTCTGCAAACCCCTTATCCCCTCCTTCTCCCCCTGTTTCTATGAGAGTGCTCACTCACCCATCCACCCACTCCTATCTCATTGCCCTAGCATTCCCCTATGCAGGGACATTGATCTTTCACAGGACCAAGGACCTCCCCTCCCACTGATTCCAGACAAGGCAATCCTCAGCTACATATGCAGCTGGAGCCATGGCCCCTCCATGTGTACTCTGTGGTAGGTGGTTTAGTCTCTGGGAGCTCTGGTTAGAAGGACTGAAGAGCTGAAGGGGTTTGCAGTCCCACAGGAAGAACAACAATATCAATCACAGTAACACATGACTTTTTGCTATGGTGATGAAATGCAGACGGGAAGGGAAGGTCCTTTAGGACATCCTCAGGGAGTATAGTCATCAAGTTTTCTATCAACTCAGAAAATTTAGTCCAGCAAGTTTACTTCTCTGAGCTTCTGTACCTTCTTCAGTGAATTAAGTTCTGGCATTTCCACTTCATGTACTATATATAGACCATTAGTATCTGGAAGCTTCAAGGAGCCATAACAACAGTGTTTTAGATCTGGTTCTGATTATCCTTGCCAAGGCATTAAAGACTGAGCTATAGAAATGTGCTCTCATGTCCATAAACTGCCCACAATCCAACTTTGTATTCCAAACCTAGGCCTATTATCTAAGTTCCTTCTCACATTGTAGCCGCTTGAAAAATCGTTTCTTGTTAAATAGCCCATTCCCTCTAATAAAGGTACTATATTTACCTAGTTGAGTACTGTGAAGACTTTGTCCTAGATGTTGGTTGAGAGGTAACAAAGAGAGGTGTTGCAGCCTTTGGGGAGTATAAGCATCCTGTCACGAGCCATTAGCTTCTAGGGTGGTTCTTACATGGGTCCAGACAAATGAGTTGTCTTCTCTTCATGGGATAGGTGGGTGGTACTTCTGCTGGTCCCAAGAAATTCAAGGAACTTAGGAGATTCTACAAGGGTACCAAGCTATTTTTATTGTGGATGCCATGGTTTTACTAATTCTCTGCTGTGTCCTGTTGTTAGCACTGAAGACTATCAGCCAAGCGGAGAACCCGGCCTTCTCTGTTACTTTGTCATTCATGTGATCAGATGCAGGGTTTGCTTTTCAGTGCAGTCTGCTTTTCAGTTGCAAAGAGATTTGGTTCTTTTCAACCGTGGTCTTGGTTTATATCTGACCTTTAAGCTGTTAGTTCTTCTAAACAGTTCCATCATTAGCTCGTGGAACATGGTCAAAAGAATGGTGTGTGGTGAACAATACTGTGGGGATCTGTGAGAGAGGCTTCAGGAAAAAAGGTGCATTTTGTTTTTTGGATTGTTCTTGGATATAAATTCTTACCCCCTGTGATAAACATTTACATTCAATTTATAAGACATAAGTTTATTCTTGTTGGATGTCAGATCATTGTTGTGGGGCTCAATCTGGTCAGTGTACCCTGAATGTAGATATGCTTTACTGCCTTGCTTTCATGCTTTCCAAGATATAATCTATAGCATGTGCTAGGCAATTGTGTTTAAATTAGCCTATCCTGAGAAAGTTCTGGGTAAGAGCTATTTTGTTAATATTTAATATGTGCTTACTGGCATTTATTTACATGTTTTTCTGACCATGTTTTTATAAACTTAAACAACCTTCCATAGGTCATTGCTTTCTTTGTTACATTCATGTATAAAAGTACACTGAAAGTGAAGTAAGATTGTCTACATCATTAGACTGTAGTATGTGTAGATTCTTTCACATCCTTAGATCCCAGGTCGAACAGACACAATCATCACAGGTTGATAGATGTCAACAATTAGCATATCTAATGTTACTCCAATAGTTTTCAAGGCTAGATGCTAATTATCTGCATCAAATTATCTGCTAAGAAATTCATTAACAAAATGAATTATTAGGAAAAATAAAATATATAAGTCTTATTAAAAATTATTACATCTAACACATGTAAAATTATTAAGTCAAAGTTTCCATATGTCTATTTTTTGTTTCTGTACTTTATCTTGAGACTGTCATCAAACAGTACATAGGCTGATTCTGATCCATGGAACACACTTGGAGCAGCATAGTGGAGACCTACTACATAAAGTTATTCTCTCTTCTCCTACCTTTCCACTGTCTCAGTTTAACCACAGCATTTTAGCAAATGTGATTCTCTAGGATTGTGGTATTGCTTGTGCCATGGTGGTTTTTTTTATCAGCTGATAGGCATTTGATCCTCTTTTTAGAACTTCATACTGGAGGTCTCCTTCATACACCTATTCTGGAATCAAATTTCATAGAGCAAATTCTCAAGAATCATTTAGTCACAAATATGAGTGCCTCTAGTTTATGTGAATGAAGATGAAAGACTCAAAAAGGGAAAGGAAAGGGGCTTCAAAGATACGTTACTATGAAAGTGACCACTGTGCAAACTTGGGTTCAGTTCTACCATGAAGCTTGATAACAGATGGCAATATTCTTCATATGCAATTATTTTTATACTTTTGTTTATATTATTTAATTAGAAAAATTCTCATGAAAATTATTTTACTCATTGGTGGCCAGCTGCTGGTTTTTCCTGGCCATATTGACTCAGCATTTCTGATTTCAGACTCGAAGACATCTTCTAGGCAGAGAGGAATAGGAATTTGCTGATGATACCAGAAAAGAGATATGGGAAAGTCACTGACAGTACCTGCTATCTTGTGCTGTTGAGAAATCCATTAAAGGGAGCAGAGACATGATGTCAATCCCAGTCACGTACCAAGGCAGGGTAAACACTGGATATGACAAGTAGCTCATGATAGTCTCAGAGATGCTGAGACAGAAAGCAGGAAAGAACTGAGTTTATAAAAAGTAGGGTGCAATTGAATGAATTCTGTCAGTAGCAAAGAATTTTTCAGCAGGGCGTGAGTGAGAGGATGGTGAAGTATGTTTCTTCACAGGCCAGAACTGGGCGGTGGCACTAGGTCATTTCTCAAGAGTATGTTAGGGCAAAGCCTGCACTTTCTTTATAATTCATGCTTTTTAAAACTTGTAGAAGTGACACCATCTCACTGAGCTAGCTTCCCATTCTTGCTTCCAGTGCAGTAGACTGAATAGTTGTCTTTGGAATTAGATTTTGTTTGAAAAACAAACAAACAAAAAACAAAAAACAAAATGTGGGGCTAGAGAGATGGCTCAGTGGTTAAGAGCACTGACTGCTCTTCCAGAGGTCCTGAGTTCAATTCCTAGCAACCACATGGTGACTCACAACCATCTGTAATAGGATCCGATGCCCTCTTCTGGCATGCAGATGTATGTGTAGATAGAATACTCATATACACAAAATAAATAAAAATCTTAAAAACACAAAAATATGCTTTTATTTCTAAAAGAATGATTTCAAACGTCTCTCATCTATGGTACTTTGAGATCTACTTTGGGGGAATCTATTTGTCAGGACAGAAGGCCAGACTTTAGGTTGGCTTAAACCCTGTGCCTAAGTTTCCTGGCACATAACAAACATTTATGCAACAGCGCCATCCTGAACTTTTGTTTCTTTTACCTTGTCTGTCAGCTCAGGCCAGGCAGACTTTCACACATGTCACCATGTGTCATTCCAACAACACATATTTACTTCAGAAAGCAACTACGCAGAAAGCACATAGGAACTTCTGTATAAGGGCATGTACCCATTTCTGAACTACAGGGATTTAAGTGGGTCCCTGATACCTCATTTTCTAGGAAGGGAATATGTGGGCCCCAAACACACAGACTTCTTTCCAAGGGCCTGTGCCTGCCTAGCACCTTGGACAGGGACACACAAAGGCTGTTTCCAAGATGATTTCTCAGGGGAACAATTTACTCTTTGCTTTGTGCATGTCAGCAGAGTTCTTAAATTTCGAGGACAGTTGGATGAAATTGGATGTAACCAATTTGCATCTTCAAATCGGTTCTGTACATACAGGAGAGTGCACAGACATCTCTGGGGACAGAGGGGAATGGTGTCTGACAGCTCATGGGCAATGACATGATCCTTTGCTTTGCCTTGCTGTGTCTTTGGGCATGGGCCTAAGTAACCTTGGGCCTCAGTTTCTTTTTTTATGGAAATAGGGGGTGGAAGTGGGTGATCTCTGAGGTCTCTTTTAGCTTTACTATTCTACGGTTCTTATATCTGTAGGGCGAGGAAAGGGCAGTAAGAAAACCAATGGTCCATCTTCTACTGTGAGGCTGAGTTCAAATGGGAGGCATAAAGCTGCTTTGCAAAACCCTGGCCTCAGACCCAGGCTCTGTTTTGATGTCATGATGTGAGCAGGCCTGGGGATGTGCAGAGCATGGAAGCAGTGGCCCATGTGTTGCAAGTGCTGGGAAACTAGAAGTGGCTGCATATGACACGGGAGCTTGGAGGTCTTTGAGCCTCCATGGTCTCCTCGGCAAAGATGGGTTAAAAGAGTCTTCTCTGGGGATTGAGATATTATTCAGTGGTTAACAGCACTGGTTGTTCTTCCAAAGGATTTCCTCATAACTCCCTGCAATTCCTGTTCCAGTGGATTCAAAGCCCTTTGTTGGCTTCCTTGAGCATCAAGCATGCATGTGATACACAGACGTACAGACAGATAGTACACTCATACACATTTGAAAAAATCCTTTGAGTGAGTAGGAGGTAGAGTGCCTGGGGTGTCAGTGGTCTGCAGTAGTTTCTACCTTAGTCTTTGTCTTTGTGAGTGTGTGTGTGTGTGTGTGTGTGTGTGTGTTTAATTTAATTTGCATCCCAATCACAGCCCCTCCCTCTCTCTTCCCAGGCCCACCCGTACAAATCCTCCCCTTATTGTCCCTACCCCTTCTCTTCAGAGAAAGGGTACTTCCTTGGGTACCGCCCCACCCTGGGGCATTTAGTCCCAGCAGGTCTAGGCACATCCTTTCCCACCTAGGCCCATCCAGGCAGTTCAAATAGGGGGAAGGGGATCCAATGGCAGGGAACAGAGACCAAGACAGTTCCCATTCTACTTGTTAGGTGAAACATATGAACACCAAACTGCTCATTGGCTATAGATGTGTAGGGGGCCTAACTCTAGCTCCTGCATGCTCCCTGGTTAGTGGCCCAGGCTCTGTGCATCCCCATAGTCCCAGGTCAGTTGACTCTGTGGATCTTCTTGTGGTGTCCTTGACCCCTCTCTAACTTGTTCACTTCTATCCCCACTCTTCTACAAGACTCTCCAGGGCTTCACCCGATGCTTGTCTCTGCATCTGCCTCCATCTGCTGTTGGATGAAGCCTCTCTGGAGACAGTTGTGCTAGGTTCCTGTCTGCAGAGGGGGATATAGAGATTGAAATGGCCAACTCCTGTAGCCAGGCAGGGCTTCCAGAGGAGGGAGGAGGACATCAATCCATCCACAAAACCTTCAACCCCAAATTTGTCTTGCCAACAAGTTGTGCAAAGACTGAGGGAACAGCCAACCAATGACTGGCCCAATTTGAGACCCATTCCAATGTGAGAGAGCCAACCCCTGACACTATTAGCAATACTCTGCTCCGCACGATTCTTTTATGAAGAGTCAGTTTTGTACATAGACCAAGCTTCTTACCTCATCTTTGTCTGCTCTGGTCTCCACAGCCCCAGGACATTTTCTCTTGCAGTTGTCCTCCTCTTTCCCTCTGCATTATTAACTTTTACCTCTCTACCGTCTGATAAGAGAGTCTCATCAGAATGTAAACATACTCTGACCATCTCAGCTTTAAAGGATAGAGGAGCTCCTTTGACTCCACATCCCTTCACTGACTGGTCAATTCCTCTGCTTGTTTTGACAGCAAAACTAATCAATACTTATAGTTTCAACCTCCTCAACTCTTTATTTTCCCATGAGCCCATTCAATCAAGTTTTCATTCTGTGCCTTCCCGTAATGGCTCTCACCAGCATTGGCCCTATTGCTAAGTTCAGTGTGTTCAGGCTGACCTATGTGCCTTGCTGGTCGCGGATGGTCACTGTATTTCTAGAAAGCTCGTCTTCCCTTGGCTTATTGTTCGTGAACAGTTGTCACTGCTGAGTTTTCTCTCTTCTTGGCATCTTCACAGTGGACTTGCTCCATCTCACTAGGCTCCTTCCCAACCCTGTATCTCCAGCCCCAATTCTAAGACTTTTTCCTCTGCAGTATCAGACTGAGATATCGAGCTTGCTTTGTGGCTTTGTAAGTACCCCGAGCTCGACACAGTATGAGGTGAACACATCGTGTATCTGGCCAGCTCAGATTTCTCTAATTTGTTTTATTTAAAAATTTAATTACATTCATTTATTGTGTGAGTATATTGAGTGTGTGTATGTCATGGCATGTTATGTGGAGCTCAAGAAAACATTCCAATAGTCTGTTCTTTCTTTCTACTATGCAGGTCTTGGGAATTGAATTCAGATCGCCTGCTTCGACAGCAATTGCTTTCACCTGTTGAGCCGCCATGACGGCTCAGATTTCTCTATTTAATGATGGACAAATTAGTTTTCTAGTGATTAAGACCAAAAATTCTTAGAATAGCCTTAGACACTTCTCTTATTCTTTACCTATCGATTAGACAAGTTAGCTTGACCTTCAAATCATCCTCACCTTCAGTCCCTTCTTGCTGGTTTCACAACTGTCTTGAAGCAGGTTCCCATGATCTCCTCCTGAAAACTGCAAATTAAAGGGGGCATAGTAATATCTTACTGTGGATTTCACTAATTGCTAACCATGTGTACCAACGTCGCATGTGCTTATTTGCTACTCCAGACCCATTTGATGAAGTACCTGCCAGACCCTTTGTCTGCCCTTCTCCCTTTTGGTTGCCACATAACAAGCTTTCTCTAATATCATAACATTACAGTAACATACAGTTATTATTTTATGGGTTCCGTGGTTCAGAAGTCTGGGGAAGGATTATCTTAGTTCTTGACTTTTCATTCAGGGAGATTCTTCATTAGTGGCTTGAATATGGAAAAATCCTCTTCTAAGCTTACCAGGCTACTGCCAGGATTCCCATCCTTACAGCCTCCCTCAGCTCTGCTTCACTAATGACTGGACTCTAACCACCTGCTTTAGTTACTTTGCATATTTTTACCTGGCAAAACAACTTCAATTTGACTCAGGGTTTGTTTGGGGGGATTCAGCCTATAGTTGTCAGTCCCCATGTTAAACTCCATGATAGGAAGAACACTATGGTGTCAGGGACATGTGGTAGGGACAGCTGCTCACGCTGAAGAAGATAGGAAGCCAAAAGCTGAGAACAGATTAGGGACCAGCATAACCTTCAAAGGCATTCCCCAGTGGTAAACTTCCTTCAGCAAGGCCCCCCTTCTCAAAAATTCCACTGCTTTTGTAAATAGCGCCACCAGATGGGGGCAAAGTAAGCCAAACATGAGCTTCTGTGGTACCCACCTCCGACAAAGTAAAGAATCATTTTTGGGTTTTTTGAGACACAATCTTACTATGCAGCCCTGGCTATCCTAGAACTTACTATGTAGACCAAGCTGGCCTTGAACTCACAGATTCTCTTGCTCTTTCTTGTCGCTTCTTCTATCTCTCTGCCCATATTTGGTTTTTTAATCACTTTCTTCCTCCCTTCTGATTTCATGCTGCATTTATCTCACTGCTGACTCTATTCCATCTCCTTAAATGGCGGTTTTGCACATGAGAGAAAACCCATTTTTCATATCAAGTCTGCTTTGTTTCACTTAACATGATGACTTTCAGTTTAGTCTGCTGTTCTGCAAATGTAACATATCCAGTTTTCTTTAGGGCTGCATAAAGCTATACTGTATATAAATTCCACATTTCCTTTACACTGTCGTCCATGGGAAGTTTGTAGTTAAGCCACAAAACTCTTGTTATGTCCCCCAGGGTTTTCTCTCAGCTGTCTGCTCTGTGCTACCATGTGGTTCTCTCCATAAACAATGTCAAACCATGGTCATGCATTTCTTTAAGGCTAGGCAAGCCTTTTTTCCTCCAGTTGGCAAAGATGGAGTCATGTCATATCAGGTAGTCTTGGGAATGGTCCTGTTCCACATTCCCAGCTTCTATTTGTACTCAAAGAAAAGTGTAACCCTCCCTCTGACTCACAGGTAGGCACCTTAGAGCATGTTCACAGATCCATTATTTTATCTGGTTGTCAATAATTTTCCATTATTGAGTTCAGAGAGTTCATTATGCATTCTGAATATGAGGTGTTTTTGGTTTTGCTTTTATCATCGCTACAATTTTCTTCTGGTATTTAGCATGTCTTAACAATTCCATTAAAAAGTCACAAGGTTCATTTACATTTTGGTTTTTTTTTAATTCAATTATTTTTTCATAGCTAATTGGCTTTAAGAAAATTTTGCCTAACTAAGGTCATAAAGGGGTTCTACTAGAAATTTTCTATTTTTACATTCTTATATTTGTGCCCAAGAAACATTTAATCTCCAGGTTGCTGCTTCAGCTCCTGCCCTGACTTCCCGCAGTGATGGAGTGTGACCTGAGAGCTGTCATAGAAAATAAACCCTCCCCCAATAGGCTGCTGTTGGTTACAGTTATCACAATGATAGAATGCAAACTAAGACAAGGACTTCAGAGGCTGTTGGACAGTGCTTCTTCCTTAGTTTTTGGGAAACTGTGTAGATGGAATAGTTTTTTTCTTTTAAATAATGGTCAAAGATACCAGCAAAAAACCATTAAGAGTCTGAAATTTGTTGGAAGAAATTCATTTAATGGTTACTGACGTCATCAAGTTCAACATTGAGCTTAGACAGTTTTCAGATTTCAAGGAAATCTCATCTCATGTAAATCACCCAGTTCTCTGACACAGAGCATTTTACAGTGTTCTCTTGTTATGCTTTTAACACCTGTAAAATCCACAGTGGTGGAGTATCTCACTATCATTCTTGGTATTGATACCTTGCCATTCTCTCTCCTTTTCTGATCAGTCTGAATAGAAATCAATCAATTTTATTGATCTTCCTCACCGAACTATTTATCTTTCAGCGTCATTGATCATTCTGTTTCTTTCCCATCCTGTTTTATTGATTTTGCTCTGGTCCTTATTGCTTCCTTTCTTTCACTTTGACTTTAGTTAGCTGATCTTTTTCTGGTGTTCTAAGGAAGAAAACCAGGCCCTGAAGTTTCTATTCTTGTAAAAAAGAAATGAGTTTAATTCTGCAAATTCCCCACAAATAACCTGGCACTATCTGAGAATTTTGCTTTGCTGTTTTTCTATTTCATGTGGGCCAGAATACTTGATATTTTGATTTCTTCTTGGAATTGTGGGCTGTTTTGGAATGTGGGCTAATGTCTATTTCACAGAGACATTTTTGTTACTGAATTCTTACTTAATTCGATGTGATCAAAGGATGTAATCTGTATGACTTGAATTCTTTTAAATTTATGAAGACTTAGATTTCTGGCCCAGAATATGACCTGTTCTAGGAAATGTTCTTTATGTGCCCCAAAGCAGTGTGCATTCTGTTTTTGTGGCATGCATGTTTATTTCTTTAAGTACAAATTAGGTCAAATTAGTTGGCTCCGTTGTGCATTTGTCACTGTTCTTCAAGGTTTAACTTTAATTTTAGGGTTTATTAAGTATGCCACTGCTTGAAGACTGCTGTGTCTTCATGAGACAAGGAATCCCTATCATTTGGAACACGGTGCCTTACCTCTGCCATCTTCTCTGCTGTGTTAGCAGTTCTGTGTATCATTGGAGCCACTCCAGGTTTCCTTAGTGTATTCTTTCCCATCTATTTGCTTTAAAATTTATTTGTGATTTTTTTCATGTAAACTTTCTTGTGGGTAGTTTTAGCATCAGTTTTGTTTTTTAACCATTCTGATAAATCTCTCTCCTTTTCTTGGGGCATTTAGTTTACATTTAATATGGCTAAATCAGTAGGTTTAAATCTGTTATCTGGTCAGTGGCTTTCTATTGTACCCTCCTGTTTATAGTCTCATGTTCCTGTTTCCTACTTCTTTTTTGAAATAATTATTTTTTATTGTTTCATTTGTAAACTGGGAATCTATAGCTCTTTGTTTTTTCTTAAGGGTTTATATATATATATATATATATAGATAGATAGATAGATTTCATATATCCCTCTGACTTCCAGTAACAAGTATTTCACCTATAATATTGCATAAGGACCATGTATACATACATATTTACATTTCTCTAACGTCCGTTTGTTTTTACTTCCATATGTAATTCCCCATACAACTTGTTACTTTTTGCAAAGCATTTCCTTTAGAAGATAATAAGAAATAGAAATGTATGAAGAAATTCATACATTTACCACCATGTTTACCATAACTAAAGCTCATTGTTTCTCTTTTGCTGACCTCTTTTTCCATCTGATATCACCTTCTTTTCACCATGGGCCTTTCTCCATCATTTCTCATGCTATAGGCATGGCTGATGACTCATCCTTCCAGATTTTGTATGACTTTGAAATCGCTTTTTGCTTCTATAGGATCCTACATAAATGCATGCTTGTTTCAGGAACACAGCGATGCTGCTTTGTGGTTTCCTGTTGTGTTGTTGCCGATGAGATGCCGCTGTCATGTTATCCTTGGTTCTCTGGGTACAACATGGTTTCCCTCCTCATGCTTACAGGGTTTTCTCTCTGCCATCAGCTGGTGATCAATTTAATTGCAATGTACTTTTGTGTAGCTGTCTTCACATTTTCTGTGGTTGGGGTTCATGAAAGTCTTGAGACCTAGGGCTTATACCTATGGAAAATTTGGAAAAATTGTAGCCATTATTTCTTTGGATATTTTTTTCTGTTCTCTCTCTCTCTCTCTCTCTCTCTCCTTTCTTCCCTCCCTCTCTCTTATTCTCTCTCTCTCCTTCTATAATAGAAACCTACCTGTTCTATTGTCCCCATTTTAAAAGTCCTTTGGATAGTTCCTATGCATATGTAATCCATGTTTAGGAATATTTTCTTCTGCAATGTCTAAAATGTTATTAATCTCACAAAATTTAATTTACCCTGGAATATTGTAGTTTTCATCTTCATAATTCCACTTTTCAGTATCTTTCATGTCTCTATTCAGTTTTTTTTCTTATAGTTAGAAGAGATCTTTCATAGCCTTGTTTGTGTACCAATTTTGAATTGATTTTAATTGGTTAATTTTCATCTTCAACGTGGCTTGTATTTCTCTCTCTCTCTCTCTCTCTCTCTCTCTCTCTCTCTCTCTCTCCTCTCTCTCCCTCTCTCTTTCTCTTATAATGCCTAGTGATATTTGATTGTATTCCAGTTTTTTCTATCTGTCCTTTTTGGGTGCTGGATATTTTTGTTATCACATAAATGTCATTGAGTTTTGGTATGTGTTGGAAATGTCTTGCACTTATGAGTAGTGGTCAGTATTAAGCTTCTTATCCTTGACTATTGGAACTAGACTAGGAATTATAGAATTTTACATCTTCATGAGTTCTAATGCCTAGTGGCAACAGGCACTCTTTCTGGTCCTATGCTATTACTGGGCATTGTCCCCTCTAGCCCTTTCAGACAACTCTTCCTCTGGCCTTGGATGTTCTCCCCGATGACACAAACACTTCATTGACCTCTCACAGGAGCCTTTTCTTGATCTCCAGGTTTCTTTGCAAACAGTTCTGTGTCTGTTTTATCTTGGGAGCTCCTGTTGTCCTGATTTTAATGAATTCTAAGCTCTTTTTTTTCACCAACAGAAGGGATCAGCTGGCCTCCACCTGTTTCCCTCCAATGCTTTGATCTAGATACTCTCTCTTGTTTGGATGGACTCAAGGCTGCATGTTTGTTTCTTGTCTTCCAGAATTAACTGGCTGCCTGATATTTGCTGTCTTATAAACTACTACATTCTAAATCTTGTAAATACATTAACCATTTTAGATAGGAGCGCAAGGATCCTGACTGGAACCCCACCCTTACCATACTTTTCATGATAATTTTCTACATCAGATGGCATATTTATTATTTTCCCTCTTTCTTCCTAGTGCAGAAAAGGATAGTGGGGAATTTTTTGTATCTTATTTTATTCACTTTGGAATATTCTTTAAGTACAAAACTGCCTGGTATGTAAGAGCAACACAGTCAATGTTTGTAAATAAATAAAAAGAAGACTCATTGTGTATGTGCACCCTAACACTAAGCCACGGAGCTCTCTTTGACATCTCCCTCTGCAGCTTTCTGTGCCTCTGCTGATGCTCGTCACTGCTTGGTCAAATCCATCTATTTTCTTTCTAAAATGTACACTCATTGTTAAAGTACCAGTTCTTTCTCCATAGATCCTTTGTTAATTGCTCCTGATGGCCCAAGTCTCTCTTTCCTCCAAGATGTTCAATACTAGAGCCAGCACCACCTGGGTGTCTTAAACAAAATTAATTTACTTTCCTGTGCTAGAAATCCAAATGGTAGTATAGTTAAATTCTAGTGAAGTCCAAATGCCAGTAGAGTTACATTCTAATGCAAGCTTTCTTCCTGGATTTTCTGCACTATGGTAGGGAAAGTGAACAATGTGATAGCCTTGTGTTCTATTGGTTTGGTTTAGGTTGGATTGGTTGCTGTGGTGCAAAGGAAGGGTAAGCATTTTACCACTGAGCTACATCTAGCCCATTGGTGTCTCCTCCATTACATCCAGTTGACTTCTACATAGACACTACAGAATACTGTGCCTTAGGATGCTTGGACAAAGGAAATGCCACCTCTGAAGACAACATGGTTGTCACTTCCCAGCTCCCTTGCCCTGTCCCTGGGGCCAGTGGTACTCTGATTTGGGTTGTAAAAATAAATTAGATGGTCCCTGGCCTTTCAGCTTTAGGAAGTTCTTGGAAGAAGTTTCTTTCTTCCATTAGATGGTAGGCACAATGCTTTATACCCTTAAAGTTCAAGGTCACCTCTTTGAGAGTGACTTGCCAGATCTCTTGGCTTACCTCGCTATAGGGTCAGTCCCTGGAAGACAGCTAACTACGGGTGGCTGATCTTCCTCACCACACTCAGGTCTCCATCTGGTCTCCATGGAATTCACACTGGGGAGCTTTCTCCTTTTGAGGTTTCTCTACCAGTCAAACCACTGTGATCTCCTGCTTCTCTTCTTCTGCCAGCAAATACAGGCACATGGCCCCTGTTCTGTGTTGTTCCCAGGAGAGATGATCTTGTCACCATCCCTCGGCCTTCTCCACAAAGAATGGACTTGGATCTTCTTGGTAATAGCTGCTGAACCTTGTTCTTGGCTTTCTCTTAAGAATTTCAGGGCAATTGCTGTCCTCCAAACCTTGGCTGGGATCTTCTCTGTGGTGGACAGAGAGTACCCTGGAAGGTGGCCAGTTGAGTAGAAAACTAATGCTAGCATTTATAGCTTGGTGTATATCCTGGCTCAAGTTCCCCAGTGTGTATGGTTTCCTTCTGAGGGCATGGCTACTTGGGGGCTGTCAAGAAATAATACCAACTTGATGTTTTACCTGGTTCCATTTCTTCTTCCTTAAAAAAAAAAACAAAAACAAAAACCATTTTCTGTTTGAAAAGGACCCCAGAGTTTATGAATTTACTTTTTCATATTTATGGTCCTGTATCTTTCCAACCATCAGAGAAAGAATAACGTTGGCAGAAGTAAGGGTGGACTGGTCATTCTTATCTCTGTCAAATGCAGGGGAACTGTTGTCAGATAGCCTGGCTTGTGTGACAGGAAGGTTTTTCTTCCAGCCTTGATCCTGATTCTTGCCAAGTTGTGTGTGATTTGTCTTAACACTCAAACCACCTGCCAGGGTGCGTGTGTGGCATGTATGGACACACAGTGTTTAGAAAGAGTGTGAACTTTATTTATTCATACTGATCCAGGAGCTGTTATTTCAGCTGTCTTGAGCAGTAAGATTAGCAGTGCATTGCTTGGGAAATACAGGAGGGAGGGTGGCCACTTCTCTTTCTTTAGGGATAGTTGGACTAATCAAAAGGGGTTCAGTAGCAGGAATTTTCATGGCAGAAGTGACTCAATCTAGGATTCCTAAATACTTGCCTAAGACAGCCCAAGCTAGCTGTAACAGGTGCCACACTATGTGCTGTGACCATGAACTCACTTCTGTGTAGAACCCAGGATTGAATGACAGCTCATCGAATCCATGGCAGCAGTTTGGTCTGTATCTCTCCTGTATTGTGTTACTTTCACACTCTTCTCTACAGTGATCCACCTTGCTTTTATAGTACTTATGTGAAAGTAGGTGTACAGAGGCCAGCAAATGAGATAGGATGCTCACAGGATGGGAAACGAGGCTTTAAGGGAGAGAATAGGTGTGTAGCAGAACAGATGTGATAAGAAAGCTGAAGTGAAATGCTGGGGTAGAAGAAGTTAAATGTGGATAAAGGATGGGGACCTTGTAAAAAAAGGGTGTGCACAGTCAACCAAAAGTCCACATGTATAAAAATGACAAATGGAAGCCTGCTAATCCATACAGATGACTAACACTTTAGATTAATCTAAGTAAAAATTCAAGAAAGAAACTTTGCCTTAGATCTGTATGAGTGTGCTTGATTCCCTAAAAGTGAAGTTTTATGTAGGGAGTTGCATGCTGCTGCTTAATGGGAATACTGGGAACCAAGCTCAGTTCCTCTGAAAGATCAGCAGCACATTTATCTATCCCCTGACCAGAACATTTCAATCAAAGAAGAGAAATAAATCTGGATTATTGAAGACTCACTCACTCACTCACTCAGACAGACAGACAAACAAACAAACAAACATCAGAAGGATCCAGCTGATGCCTAATCAAAGCTAACACATTTTAGCTTTCACATTTCTTGGAAAACATTTGGTTGTAATAAAATTTAGTTCAATGAGCTGAGTGTGGCTGACAGATTCGTAATAAGGACAGATTTTATGACAATTATCTGAGGCACAAGCCTGTGGTTAGGAGTTGGTCTTCAGAATTTGCCCTGGCTCTTGCAGGCTCATTTTTCTCATTCCTAAAAGCTCCATTTTGTAGTCATCAGTTTGCTTTTGGTGAACCCTTTGTGTTCATACATTTAGCAGCTAGAATGACTATAACACCAGAGGAAGAGCATTTGCATCTAGTGCTGTTAACAAGCTCTTACGAGGTGGATAGTCAGCATTACTAACTGGCCAACTTTAATTGACTTCACAAAAAATTCTTGTTACCTGGGAAAAGATTATAGCTTTGCCTATGTTAAAGAAAGATATCCCTCTGCTTGCCTTAAATCTAGTTTTACAAATTTGGTAACATTCTGAAGAAAAATGTGTTAGTGATGAAGGTTGAGTTTTTCAGGCCAAGGTTTTCTGTGTGAAGCAGATAGGCTCCTTTATGCCTTGTTCAGCACAGTCCATGATTTTAACCAATTGCCATTTGGCAATGTAGCCTACTCAGGCCAATACTAGATCATGTCTGGCTTTTATCGACTCTTTCTTAGCCATCATATTTATTGTCAAGCTTGACCTTGTCGAATAAATATCACGTCTTGATACTTATCTTATTTGTTACTGAAGTGACACATAATCATGAGCAGGGCTGGTAGATGGGGCAGCACAATGGAGAAATATTTGGAGCACCATTATTTCAGCTTCTTCTTGATTGTTTAATACCATTACCTAGATGAACAATCCAATTATGAAGAGTAGAAAGGTACAAATTGTTTTTATTTAGATTTCACTTGTTATTACCTTGAACTAGAAGGCATCTAGTGGTCAGAAGAGACGAGGGATCTGGTAAGTGCCTCCTTCTAGAAGAGGATGACAAGAGAAAGGGCCACAGAAGACATTTTCAATGATCTTTTAACTATTCTTTAGGGTGAAATACTTTATGATTTGGAATACTTTGGGTTCAACTGCCTTCATGTTTCATTTCTGACTTCTACCTTCTCCCTGCTTTGACTCCCTTTCATACTTTGCTACAACTTCTAGACCTTTGTCTTTTTGCTGTAACATGCTCCTGTTGTTATGACTGAATATGAAGTGTCTTCCTCCTCTGCTTGCACGTTGAAAACCAGTCCCCCAGCGGGTAATGTTATTGAGAAGTGATTGGATCATGAATGCACTAATTACATCAATGGATCTATTCATTGATGACTTCATACCTGGATGGCTGTTAACAGGTGGGGGCTGACTGGAGGAATTTAGTTGTTGGGGGTATGCCTTTGAAGGGTCTTTCTTGTTTCCAGATTTTTCCTTCTCCCCCTTTCCTACTTTCACTCCATTTCTTTTCCCTCCTTCTTCAGCCTCCTTTGGCCACAATAAGGTGACTTGATTTCCTCTGCCATGCCTTTTTGATATAATATTTCTTCCTCTCCATGGGCTTAAAAATCAATGGAACCAGTTGACAGTGGGCTGAAATCTTTGAAGCTGTTAGTTAAATAAATTTTCCCTCTCTTAGGTTGTTTATCTCTGTCTAGCACTTTTTTTACAGCAATAAAAAGCTAATGAACACACCTACACATCTCTTTAAGACTTGTCTGTACAGAGTAAGGACTCACACAAATGAATAATTTCTAGGGCTGGGCATGAAGCTCAGTTCTTAGAGTACTTGCCTATCATATAGGAGGAACAGGATTTGATTTATTGTACCTCACAAACCAGATTCAGTGTCTGCTGTGTATCCATAATCCAGGCACTAGGGAGATGGAAACAGAAGGATCAGAAGTTCAAAGTTACCTTCCACTACATAAGAATGCCAGCATAGGCTACATGTCTCCAAAACCAAAAATAAGAGCAACAGCAGCAGCAACAGCAGCAGCAGCAACAACAACAACAATAACAACAATGATAAAACGTATGTCCAGGCAGTAGATGTTGCTATTCCATTTGAGAGATGAGCCAACTGAAGCCATAAGGACAGAGCAATTTGCCCAGTGTCATAAAGTAGCGAGGGCATGCTTAAGGGTGGCTGATCTTCAGCCTGCTTTCTTCTTTCGTCTTCTTTCTCGGAAGTGTATGTAGAAAGGCATTTGAGGATGTTTGGGGGATCTGGTGGCCTGTAAGTGATGGAGTATGACAGCTACACTTCCATGTTACATTCAGGAAGGACATATTTATGGATCCATGTGCTCATTAGGGTACAAGTAATCTGTAGCGTCAATCCCACTTGCCCTGTGATCTTGATTAACTGAGACCATTTCATTTGGATAATTGAATTGTCAAGTGAACTGAGAATTAACTCAATAGACTCAATTTTCTATTTGGCTACTGAAATTTCATTTTGTTTCTGACTAAATTCCTACCTCAGTTGCTATCATGCAATGCACATCTTGGGGCTGTTATTATAATTCTGCAATAATATCCATGAGACAATATGATAATAAGTATAATATTGCAATACAGTTTTCTTTTCCCTGCAACATGTGATACAGAGCTCAGAACATAGAAAGTCTTCGGTCCTGCTATGAAACTCACTGAACAGAGGGGAGCTTTCTTGGACCTGGGAGTCAAGCATGTATTAATTAGTTCTCTTTGAACTAATGAACTGCATGGCAAACATTCACACACTCCTCTATCCACCACTAAGAGCCTCTCTAATCTACTGACCTGAGGATAGATAGATATGTCTTGTGCTGTGATTTTCCTGCTTCAATGAAAATGAAAAGCTCAATGGTTTACTTAACTTGAGGGTTCAAATTGGCAGATTCTGGTCAGTCAAGATTTTGCTTGCCTGTCACTTTTTGATGATCTCTGGGCATTTGCTGAACATCTTCTGTGTACAGAAAATAATGCTCTGAGTTATGAAGATCTAGAGATAAATAGACACAAGAGCCTGACAAATACAGAGGCAGATGCTCACAGCCAACCATTGGACTGAGTGTCGGGTCCCTGATGGAGGAGTTGGAGAAGAGACTGAAGGAGCTAAGGGGGTTTGCAGCCGCATGGAGGGAGCAATAGTGCCACCTGGCCAGACCCTCCGGAGCTCCTGGGGACTAGACCACCAACCAAAGAGTACAAATGGAGGGCCTCATGGTTGGGGCTGCATATGTGGCAGAGGATCGCTTTGTTGGACACCAGTGGGAGGAGTGGTCCTTGGGCCTAAAGGGGTTCGATGTCCCATTGTAGAGGAATGCCAGGGCGGGAAGGCAGGAGTGTGTGGGTGGGTAGGGTAGTACTCGCATATAGGCAGGGGGAAGGGAGATGAGATAGGCGTTTCTGGAGGGAAGACCCAGAAAGGGGATAACATTTGAAATGTAAGTAAAGAAAATATCCAATAAAAAAAGAGAAACTTCTATCTCATGGGACTAAACAGATCAAACTGCTGTTGATTGACTTTGTATGTTTAGGGTAATGTGAATCTCCTTCTGGAATGTTCTGGAAGAAACCTCAGACATCTTCACTGGCTTCTGTGAATAGTTCAGTTGCCTGTCTGGCTACTGTGTGATCATCTGTAAGATAGAGGGGCTGAATGTGCCATTCAGAGTTCAGTTAGAAAGGCCGGAGACCACGTATGTAATATTGTGGCACATAACCAGCGTATAGTTAATGACGGCTGGTGTGTCTTCCTTCCTATCAGAAGAAATGTTTTCTTCCTACTCATTTAGAAACTCTTCAGAGACTGGGTAGCATCTCTGAAGCCATCTTTCAAGCACAGGTGTGAGGCTAAGGTCACTGTAAACTGCAGGCTGAGCACACTCGGCTCTGGAAATGTGTCCAGCCTAGCACCTACACAATGGAATGTAAGCAGCTGATCATATGTGTGGTTGTGCATAAGCTGCCGTCGGGCATTGTGTGGCAGCCAGGATTTGCTGTGCACATTCATGAAGCCCCACAGCTGCTCAGTGGAAAGATTTCCTAGCAGCATCGTTCCACACGCTGTGTGGAGGGATAATCAGCAACAAAAGAGAAATGATGGATTTTCTTTGTTATGGAGAGGGATGAGGGCTGTAAGGTGACTCAGGTGTATCGTGGCTTCAGGATATGCATATGTGGAAATACTGAAAAGTCTCTCCATCTTTGTTTCTGTCTCTGTCTCTCTGTCTCTATTTGTCTCTGTCTATCTTTGTCTCTCTCCATCTCTCTCTCTCTCTCTCTCTCTCTCTCTTTCTCTCTGTGCGTGTGTTTATAACACATGTATGTGGGGGTTGTTTGTGTGTTTGTTTGCCTGCGAGCTAAAGGTCAACCTTGGATATCTTCATTCAGGACCTATTCATTTTTCTTTCTGATACAGGACTTTCACTTGGTTGCAACTTGCCAAGTAGGCCAGGCTTCCTTCCCAGCAAGACTAATGGATCCACTGTCTTTACTACTTCAGCATTTGGATTACAAGTGCACACAACCACATCTACCTTTTAAAGTATAATTTCTGGGGATACAGCTAAGGCCCTTGTACTTTTGAGGATCTGTTCTGTAAGCCACTAATGTTGAGCTTCCCAGTGGGACCCGCAGCATGTGGTTAACATCACTCACCTGCCACCAAGTAATGCACAGGTACATCTTGCCTGGGAAAGTGGACCTGGGTTTCCAGAGATGTATTAGTATCTGGAACTATGGTAACCAACACCTTTGAGTTGCCAGGTGTAATGGAAGAACAAAGCCAGGAAGAATGGACCTGAGATGATCTCACATCTGTGCCATGGCCTGGCAAGAGCTGGTGAGGGAGTGTGGGCTCCTGCACTGCAGAAGTAGGATGGACCTAGGCTGAGGAAAAGGGGAAGAAGACAGGGTAGTGGGGAAGAGGTTCTGCACTTCTGCTCTGAGTATTCTGTATTTTGTTTCCTAGGTTACATACTTGCCTGAGGCTTAATTCCCTTAATTTAAAAGGTAGGTGCAGTGATCCCCCAGTCTATTCCTCAAGGGGTTGTTATGAGGCTCCAAGGAATAAACTGAGATCAGAGGCACCAAACCATTCCTGAGTGTGAGATGTGGAGTCCTGTTCCCAAGGGATGCTCTCATGGGACAACTCTAGTGGGCATGAATGAGACTTGTCTCCCTGGCTTAGAGGCTGAGCTGTCAAGATAAAGGGCTACTGGGTTTTAGTGAGACCTCTGTCCTTGGCTTGCAGATGACTGTTTTCTTGTGTCTCCCCCATGGGCTCTCTGTGTTAAATGAAACAGGAAGATAGATAGATAGATAGATAGATAGATAGATAGATAGATAGATAGATAGATCGGGGTTGAGGGGAAGAGAGACAGAGACAGAAGGATGGGGGATATAGGAAGGAGGTAGGGAGGAACAGGCAGAGATACTTTATATGGCCTTCCTGAAAGACCATCAGTCCTTCAGAGTTAGGACATCATCTTATGACATCCTCTACCTTACTCCCTTAAAGGTATGTATGTATCTATAGCCACACTAGACCTTAATATTTCATCATACATGTTTTGAAAGGACACATCACTCCATCACAGTCTCTGCACCATTGAAAGCAGCCGATTAACGTTATCTCCTGTTCTGCTCTCTGGACTCTGACATTCAAGAGGAGAACAAGAGGAAGAAGAGATCTTCAGGTGGTCCTTATTCCTCCATCTAGGACTTCCAAAGGCCTGAAAACAGAGTCAAGGGGCCCAGGTTATATCTTCTGGCTTCAGAGATGAGGTCCACCCCTTGGGGAGGGGAAAAGGTTAACATAAATCCAGATTAAAGTTCAAAACGAATTGAGGTTTATTAAATAATCAACACCAAGCAGAAAAGCCTAGGCACTACCCAAGGCAATGATAGAGCACTACTGTCCCTGGAAGGAGCTGTACTAAGTGAGCATCTTAAGGAGGTCAGGGCATTTTCAAGGCTCCATCGTAAGAGTTGAAGTGTTCTGCTGTGTGAAGGAAGGTCCCTCATGCATGCCCTTCTCTGACATGCACCCTGAAGACCATTCCTTCATAGTAATGCAGCCATAGTGCAGATCCATAAGGGGAAAGGCCTGCACTGCCTCCTAAAGGAGGGCATCAGCAAGCAATGGACATCAGTTGTATCCCAGTTGAGGGTACCAAAACAAACATTGCTTCCAGGAAAATGGCCTAGAGGCAAGGGGCACTTGCTTGTTTCTGAAACCACAGTTTAGCCCAGGGTCATAGTTTCCTGGCTTTGGAGTTTACAAAGGGGAGAAAAATAATAGTTGGAAATCAATATAGGGACCAGCTTTGTGTTTTGCCAAGAAAAGATACGAAGGGAAAACCCTGCTGTTCTTTGTCATTGCTCTTCCTGAATGGAAGGGATGTTATGACATCCCCACTCCAAATGAGAGATGAAGGTCACATCTCGCAATAGCAGACAATTCTTTAACTTGAATCCATCTGGCCTCAGTGGCTCTTTCCACTAATTTTGCTGAGGCTGACAACGTTTCAGTAATCTGAGCTGAAACAGTTTATTCTTTCTCTTTCCCCCTGTCTCTGTCTTTCTGTCTTTCCATCTCTGTCTCTATTTGTCTGTCTGTCTCTCACTCTCTGTCTCTCTCTCTCTTGCTCTCTCTCTCTCTCTCTCTCTCTCTTTCTCTCTGTGTGTGTGTGTGTGTAGGTCTCTCAAGTGGGTGTATATTGGCAGTGTAGTAATGCATGGGTTATAAGCAAAGGTACATGCAGGAGGGGAGAAGGGAATGTGAGAATATGTGAGGAGCTGAGTGTATGAGGAGCTGCAGGTATGAGTGTCATGAGTGGAAAGGTAAAATGAGTGCATGTGTTAACAAGTATGAGTGTGAGCCCAGTAGAGAGGGAAGGTGAGACATTTGAGTTTATAAGCAGATGTGCATGCTGAGGGAGAAGTGAGGTGTGTGTGTTCAAAAGTAGGTGTGTGTGTGTGTGTATGTGCGTGCATTCACACATGTGCATGCACATGCATGAGTGTATGCAAGTGCACCTTTTCCTAATGATTTCTGGTTTCTAGGGACCTTTAGTTCCTGTCAACCTCCTCTAATGCCCTGAGCACTGTCCTCTCTGTTCCTTCACTCTGATAACCGCCATCCGCTGACCCTGTCCTGATGGAGGAGTGAAGGAAGCCGAGCTCCTAGCTTCACTTCATCTCGTGGGAGCTCCACGAACGGGAACTTGAGG
>NW_022196915.1:57564869-57575256 GCF_008632895.1 Mastomys coucha
CCCAGCGAGCTAAGTCTCTGGTTTCGGATTTGAGTTCTTTCAAGAACACAGCAGGGCCACCACAGAGGAGAGCCCAGTCAGCACCAGCAGTTCTCACATTTCCTGCCAAGAAGCATCGCTCCTCTGCAACAGCTCCTTTACTGCCTCTGACACGTCCTCACTCTGGGGAAGCAGAACTGGGCCAAGCCTGTCCATGGCAGCAGAGGACTGGTTCCCTTAGGCGCTAGCCTTTCTTAAGTCCCTCACGTGGTCTTTTGACTTTGAGTCAGTGAAACTGCCTTCTGGCCTACTGCATAGGAGGCAGCCATAACTGAGCTCTGAGCTTTCCTGAGAGGGCTCTTGACTCTCCCTGCTTGCTCTGGACTTCATCTGAAACTCCTTGAGTGAACCTGAAGTTTGCCCTCACCAGTCCCCAGTGTACCCTTAACCCTCTTTGTCATTCATTGCCCATCAGGAGAACAACTTGCTATATTTAATTGACCACATCTGGAAACCCCTCCTTCCTGTCTCCCCAGTGGATTTAGCATCATCTTTCATCCATTCTGTCATCCACTTCTGTTTTTTTGTTTGTTTGCTTGCTTCTTTTTTTCATTCCTCCTCTCCCACTGAGACTTTCTCTGCAGAGAGCCCTTCAAAGGTCAAGTACAAGGCCACCTCCCCTAGGAAGGCTTTCTGCTTAGCACCCAGGCTCTTAGGCCTCGCCTCTTTTATAAAATACATTGCTCTCTCCTTGCTCCCCAACTTGGCTGCTGCCTTGCCTTTTGGCTGAGGTATTACTATTTGAGCTTTTAAAATTCAAATTAATCTCTCCTGGACCCCTGTGCTGACGTTGCCCAATTGTTTTTGAGAGCTGTACTTTTTGTTTTTATGGTTTTTAAGTTTGTCTTTTTATGGAGTCATTTTTAAAAAACACTTATTATTTCTCATTGATTTTACTTCCTTGTTTAGGGGTTTCTATAAAAGAGGGACCAGGAAACAGCTGCTTGGTGCTGACTGGATGGGCACAGGAGGCTAGGAATTTTGAATCAGTTCCCTCTGCTAGGAGAAGGGAGCTGGGCTGGGAGTCCCAGGTAAGCTCACCCTGCCTCTCAGAGCCTCAAGTGTTCCTTTTGAAATAGGGCTGAAAGGTCAAGGTCTCAGGGTCATCATGGAATTGTAGTGGATGGTTCAGGCAGTAATATCTGATGATCTAAGTTCAAGCCTCAGTATTCACATGGTGGAAGGGAAGCCCGACTTCTTCAAGTGCACACTTGTGCTATGGCGTTCTCTCCTCTCTCTCTCTCTCTCCTTTCTCTCTCTCTCTCTCTCTCTCTCTCTCTCTCTCTCTCTCTCTCTCTCTCTCTCTCTCCCCCTTTCAATGTAATAAGAAGCAAACAAAAAGGAAAACAAACATTAAATTATAGTGGCGAATGAAAATGATCTTAGTAATTTGCATAGGTACCACCTTACACTTATAGTCATTCTTAGTGATGTTCACCGGTGCCCATGCCTCTTTGTCTAAACTCTGTCATGTCACCTAGTGGTGCTAGCAAGTGTGCAGCTGACCAGGCCAGAAGTCCTATGTGAGCAGCTACTCTGAATGGCTCCCCATTGTCCCACATCCATTCCATGTATGGCTGGTATGTTCAAACTCTTGCCTGTGTCTTTAGCCTTATATTATACATGCCAGTAAAATGCCTGCTTGTGACAGTGGAGACATTTTTCATGAAGAGTGGAACTGCATCCCTCATTTGTTTGAGCATTTCCCTCTGATTTCATGTTCTTATCCACAATATTTACTGTTCTCCATAACCATAATGAAATACCTGAGCTTGGGTATTGTCTCAATCAGCATTTTATTTCTGTGAAAAGACACTATCAGGGCAGGAAGAATGGTCACGTGCAGGCAGATAAGGTGGTGGAGAAGTAGATGAGAGTTCCACATCTGATCCAGTAAGAGAGAGCCACTGGGCCTGGCTCAGGTTTCTAAAACCTCAAAGCCCACCCCCAGTGACATACTTCCTCCAACAAGGCCACACCTACTAATCCCTCTAAGTAGTGGTACTCCCTAATGACTAAGCATTTAAATCTATGAGCCGATAGGTGCTATCCTTATTCAAACCACCACAGGTATTTTATAAATATCAGTTCTAGAGATTCAAAGGCATGGCCCTAGGTCTGGTGAGGTTGTCATGGAAGGTAGCATATAATAGTAGGAACACTCATGAAAAAGATAGACTACATGATGTGACAGGAAGCCAGAGAGAAGAGAAGCTAGGGTTGCTCTTTCATCTCAGCAAACTATCTTAATCTCTTCTGAGAGCCCAGCCCCAATGACCAAAAGACCTCCTGCTAGATCCCTTCTCCTAAAGGTCCCATCATTTTTCTTATCGCCACACTGTGGACCAAGTTGTTAGTATATGAACATATAGGGAACTTGCTACATCTAAACCCCAAGAGTCACCTCCATGGCTGATTCCTCATCCTCCTTTTGAGTTTATGTCTCCTCCAGGCAGCCATCCTTGGCCCTGCAGGGCTCTGCAGAGAGTCTCCTAGTCTCTTTTATTCTGTTCTAGTACTAGTGATGCTAGGCCACACTTCAAACCACACTTGATGCAGCAAAGGCTTGGTCACTTCACTTGCTTGCTTCCACTGAGACCAAGTACAGGCCTCTTAACTGTTTGGCAATCAAAGGCTCCTTTGGGGGATCAGATGAGCATGCACAGGTATTGACATCTCGCATGTCATTTCTGAGGCTTCCCTGACTCCTGAAGTTCACTCACGCCCACTCAGGGTCTGCTGAACCATGCAGTGGGCCCATGCACATGCCTGCTGTATGTTCAGAGACCAAGTCTGGTACTGAGCTGGATGCCCTTAACTCCTTAACAGAGCTGTTTAAACTTCTAGAGGAAGATGGTACCAGTAGGAACTTTTCTTGTGAGTTGCTATGCAGAGAAAGTGCTTAGCCTAGAGTCTGATAAGAGCCTGATAAATACTGGTTATTCTTTTTCTTATTATTATCATGAATAATTGATGTGCATAGAGAGATTGCTGCAGCCAGAGCGAAGGAGTGCCAGCTGGGAGAGCAATACCTGGGTTGCCTCCTCTCCCCACAGAATGCCTGGCCCTGTCTTGGGGCTGTCATGTGCTTCCTGCCAGCCCCTTAGAGTGAGCCAGGAGTGGAACCGGCTCAAGCATGTCCTATTTTTCAATGAGAACACCAAGGCTTTGAAAGATTGCATCTTGTGCCCAGAATTACTCTGCTTCTGGGCACCAGAGCACATTTTTGCCAACGGCAGCTGTTTCTCATTTTTTTTCCCTCTTCTGTATTTCCCTGGATGAAAGTAAACAAACAAATAGAGGCCTACAGAGGCCTGAGAGGTCTTTCTCCCACAGCTTCCCTTAAAAATATTTAAATTATTTCCCCCTGCATTTTAATAAAATTATATTGATTTTAATTTTCATCATTTTCAGCAATGTTACAAAGCTACCTGTGAACTTTTCTCAGCCCATTAGTTGCTTAGGTAGTTAATTACTAGTCATTAATTTTGCTGAGGCTTTCTGCAAAGTGACGGCCCAAAGAGTCATCTACCTATTTATTCATACTTTACACCAAAGACCTATTTTTCTTGGCAACAACCTAGTATTAAGTATGTGGCTCCTTTTATTTATTTATTTATACAAAAATGCCATGCCCTCTGGAAGCCCCCTTGCTTTTCATCCTGGTTTCAGAACAATTCATTCATGTCTTTTAGAAACTATGCAAATGAACTTCCTTGATTTTAGAGGATTTCTCTGGGATTGATTTTGGGATTCTGTATTAATTACCACTACTCGGGCGCAGGGGCTGTCACATAATGGATATATTTAGCGAGAATGACAAGGCTGATAATTATGTACAAGGAGCCTCAGAAAACGGATTGTTTACTTTGATGTTTAATTTCAGCAGACTCCTTTAGTTTGTTAAACTTAATCAAAAGCAATCAAAATACACTGGTGTGAATTACAGCAAATTAATTTCAATCCAATGGAAAATATCATGTCTTTCAAATTTGTACATTGAGCTGGAAGTTTTGAATGATCCCCTCCAAGTAGTGAAGCAGTATGTTTTTGTTGTTGTTATTATTCATTAAATAAAATAGAATAAGACAAAACAAAAATTCACACATTGGAAATGGACAAAGAAACAAACATAAAAAAAAAAAAGAGCCCAAGAGAAAGCACAGGAAACACAGATGCATTTGGTCACACATACTGAGGAATCCCATAAAAACATGAAACAGGAAGCCTTAATACATACGTGTAAAGGCAGACGTCTGAAGGCCCTGTGCATGCTGTTCAGGTCTCTGTGAGTTCCTAGGAGCTTGGATCATGTTGATTTAGTGAGCTTGTTTTCTTGATGTCCTCCAGCCCCTCTTGCTCTTACATTTCTGCCTCCTCTTTCCCAGGCTTCCCTGAGGCTTGAGGGGAGGGGTTTGACTGAGACAGCCTGTGTGAAGGCTGAGTGTTCCAAGGTCTCTCACTATCTATGGAATGTCTGGCTATGGGTCTCTGTATTTATTTTCATCTGCTGAAGGAGGAAACTTCTTTGAGGATGGCTGAACAAGGCACCAATCTACAAATTTTGCAGAATATCATTAGAAGTCATTTTATTGCTAGTTTTTTTCTAAAATAATAGTAGCATTCAGTTTTATCCTAGGTCCATGGGTTATCTAGTCTCAGGTTCTTGATCACCCACGCAGTGTTGGGTATGGGTTCCATCTTGTGGAGTGGGCCTTACGTCAGCTCAAATATTGATTGGTTACTCCCATAGGCATTGTGCCACCATTGCCTTAGTATATCTTGTAGGTAGGACATCATTGTAGATCAAAGCGTTTGTAGATAGGTTGGTATTTACATTTCTCTTTTGGTAGTGTGCATAGTGCTTCTCACACCAAAAACCCTAGAATGTAGGGATGAAGGCTTTACGTATGCACTAGCTGGTCTTCTCCAATTTCAATGAGTTGTATGGGTGTTGTGTTTAGCAATGGGGCCTTGCTGTCAGTTTGTGAAGAGCAATCCATAATCTTTGCAACAGCCTGGGTGATTTGGCAATTCCCATGAAACCCATTTGGCCAAGAATTCTATTAGATGTAACCCACTCCTCATAATGGAAGTTACGTTTGGTGACAAAAATGTCCAGTTGGAGCTCTGTTTACCTTATTACTTGTCAATTTTGTTTAGATTGCTTTCATATATGTATATAATTTAGTAAGCTTTTAATGTATTAGGTTTCCATACTACCTATCAAATACCCTCAATTTTGCTATTTCCCCCCATATTTTCTCCCTCACTCCCCTCTACCTTCTCACTTGATCTTCCCATTTCAGCAGCTCCACCCATCCATCCAAAACTGTTTTATTTTTTTTTCCTAACAAGGTCTATCTGTCGCCTTAGTCTCTTACCCTGTACCTAACCTTTATGGCTCTACAGATTATAGCTCGGTTGCCATTGATTTGGCAACTAATATCCTCATGTAAGGGAGCACATACCTTATTTGTCTTTTTGGGTCTGGGATACCTCATTCAGGGTAATTTCCCCCCTACTTCCATCCATTTACCTATGAATTTAATGATTTCATTATCTTTAACAGCCAAGTAATACTCCATTGTGTAAATGGACCACATTTTCTTTATCCATTTTTCTGTTGAGAGGCATCTAGGTTGTTTGCAATTTCTGGTTATTACAGATAAAGCAGCAATGAGCATGGTTGAACAAGTGTCTCGGGGTAGGATGAACTTTCTTTTGGGTATATGCCCAAGAGTGGTATAGTTGGATCTTGAGATACATCAGTTCTCATCTTCCTGAGGAACTGCCACACTGATTTCCATAGTGGCTGTATAAGTTTGCACTCTCACCAGCAATGGGAGAGTGAGTGTTCCTCTTACTTTCCATCCTTGCTAGCATAAGCTATCACTTGATTTATTGATCTTAACCATTATGATACATGGAAGACAAAATCTCAAAGTAATTTTGATTTGCACTTCCCTGATGACTAAAGGTGTTAACCATTCCTTTAAGTGTTTCTTGCCATTAGAGATTCCTTTGTTGAGAATTCTTTGTTTAGCTCTGTATATATATATATATATTTTGGTTTTCGAGACAGGGTTTCTCTGTATAGCCCTGTCCTGGAACTCACTCTGTAGACCAGGCTGGCCTCGAACTCAGAAATCTGCCTGCCTCTGCCTCCCAAGTGCTGGGATTAAAGGTGCACGCTGCCATGGCCCGGCTCTGTAGACCATTTTTAAAATGAGTATTTTGAGTATTTGTTTTCTTAATGTGTACCTTATTGTGTTCTTTATATATTTTTGATATTAGTCTTCTATCATATGTGTCATTGGTTCTATTTATTTGTTGTTCTGTATATTTTTTGTTCTTTGATAGGCATCTTCTTCTTAGGTTAGGGAAAATTTCTTCCCAGATTTTATTGAAAATGTTTTCTGTGTCTTTGACCTGGGTTTTTGCTCCTTTGTCTATTCCTTTTGTTTTAAAGATTTATTTATTATTACACATAAGTAATAATAAATTATTATTACTGTAACTGTCTTCAGACTTGCCAGAAGAGGGAGTCAGATCTCATTACGGGTGATTGTGAGCCACCATGTGGTTGCTGAGATTTGAACTCAGGACCTTCGGTAGAGCAGTCAGGGCTCTTACCTGCTGAACCATCTTGCTAGCCCTCCTTTGTCTCTTCCTATTGTTCTTAGATTTGTTTTCTTCACAGTATCCCGTATTTCCTTCTTGTTTTGTATCAAGAGTTTTTTAGATTTATTATTTTCTTTGACTAAGGTATCCATTTCTTCTATGGTGTCTTCAATGCCTGAAATTCTATCTTCCAGTTCTTGGATTATGCTGGTAAAGCTTGCCTTTGAGGTTTCTGTTTGAGGTCCTAGATTTTTCCTTTCCAGATTTTCCTTACTTTGGATTTTCTTTACTGATTCTATTTCCATGTTCATATCTTGGGATTTTGAATCATTTCCTTCTACTCTTTGTGTTTCCTCAGGTTTTTAAAGAAGGATTTACTCATTTACTTCTTAAAGACCTTTGTTGTATACATAAAGGATATTTTAAAGTCCTTTTCTTGCACTTCAGCTATGTAGCAATACTCAGGGCTTTCTGTGTTAGAGTGGCTGGGCTCTAGTGGAGACATATTGTCCTGGCATTGACTGTGTTTTTACACTAGTACCTAGGTATATGGGTTTGGGAAGACTGTAATTCTAGGTGTTCTGATATCTGTCTTTTTGTTCTTTTGTCCTGGTTTCTGTTGCCCTCTCTGTTTCTTAGGAGAGTGTACTGCCTATATGTTGACCAGTACAAAACTCTCCTGGGCTATTGATAGGTATTGCCACTGAGGTTTCCACTTAAAATATGATTCTGTGTATTTGGGAGCTGACACTTAGGAATGGGAATAAGCTAGGAAATGGGGTATGAATGAGTCCCCAGGAGAGAGGATAGCTGGGTGATCCACCAGGATTTTCTTAGTCCCCTGCGGATGGGGACAGAGAGTGTGCTATGTGATGGGACTTGGAAGAATGGAGGGAGAGGTCAAAGTCTGTAGTCAGCCTTCTTGATTGGCTGGCAGGAGTGGCCAGTAGGTTCCCAGGGGATACTTCTTGGAGTTGGGGGCTGGGATAAAACAATGAGTCAGGGGTGGGGGTGGGAAAGAAGTTTGGAGGAGAAGAGCTGTGTGATTCCCTGGAAAAGGGGGCTAGGAGAGGAAGAAAGGCTGCAGCAGGTGATCACCTACAGAGCTGGGGATATGACCAATGGGGATGGCTAGATAGTGGGGATTGGTTTTTGAGGGGTTGAGAAAAGAAGATGTGAAGATATGCTGTTAGCTTTCCTGCTTCCCTGGCCAGTGTTCTGTGAAAGTTAAGAAGGGGAAGATCTCTGTGTGATCCACTGGAGATGGGTGTGTGTGGGGTGGGGTGGGGTGGGCAGGGAGGTGACAGCAGGTCATCTGCTGCAGAGCTGGGGATGGAGTAGGTGGGAGTTGGGGTCTGGATTTGGAGGACTTAGAGGGAGAGCTGAAGATATGCAGGCAGTCTACCTGCTTCCTTGGCTGGAGAGCAGTATGTTTTCAGCATGGAGCACTTGTTGAGAACCCAGGTTGGAATCCAGGTAGGGTCTGAGCTGTCAATCTTCCACCCAGATGCTTTCTATGGGTAAGTGAGGGCCTAGGGCTGACTTTCACGTTTGGCTTTAGGAAAAATGTACTCCATAATGTGGGAAGGCCACTGGAATTCAGTTTTTAAAGATCTTAGTGATGTCTTTGACAGCCTAATTCTTACTATGAGCAAAGATAACTTATTACTGTCTTCTTGGCTGAATATGTCCTCTGTTCATGTAAACCTAACTAAACATTGTCAGGCTGATAGCCTTGTGTAGCAGGTGGGATTCATCTCTAAGACACTCAGAGCCTCAGCTCTCTCACCTCGGATTCTCTAGGGATATTATGTTTAATTTCAGACGACTTCTTTAGTTTGACAACTTAATCAGAAGCAATCAAAATATGCTTATGAAACATATAGAAAATTAATTTCAAGCCAATGTAAAAGATTATATTTCCAAACCATGGAGAATAAAGTGAGAGAATGGATTGCAAATATTATGTAAAATGTTGATGACTATGCTAATGAGCAGTAGTAAAAGGGAGAGAGCCAGTCTAGTAGGCTGTGCTACCAAGCCAGTTCTACACCAAGACACTCTGTCCTCCCAGCTGGTGACTCATCACTGCAGGCCGAGTTTATTTCATGCAATTTGTGATTCAGCGGAACCTGTTGAGTCATTCAAACAGTGAGTCATTGAATGAATTTTCCAAGTATCTACCTGAATTGAGGCATGTAAAAGAGAATGCAAAACTCCATAAAGTGTCATCCTGACCTTTGGGAGTCTATGGTGGGTTGAGTGCAATATCAAAACTGCTCACGGCCATACAAGGAACCACTGAGGATGGACCAAAGATACATATGCGTAAAGCTGTCTCAGAGATGCCTTACTTACCAGTGTGTTTCTAGCATTTGGCACAGTGCATACTGGATATGAGGTGGATATCCAAGTGACTCCCCTTTCCCCACCCCAATATGTCCAACACCAGAACATGTAGGCTCGTTGAACTATTATTGTGTGAATGTGAAATGTCTCCCTAGGCATGTGTGTTTGAAAACTTGGCCTCCAACTGGTGGAGATGTTTGGGAAGGTTGTAGAAACTTCCACACTGTAGAAAGGCAAGCCTTGATGGAAGAAGTGTGTCCTTTAGCGGTAGGCCTTGAGTTCTTTTAGCTCACGGCTATCTTGTTCACTCCCTGCTTCCTAATGGCAGATGCAATGTGGCCAGCTGTTGCTGACAGCATGTTTCCTTATCTGTTCTATGTCTTCCCCATCAAGATGCACTGAATTGGTTTGAGCTGCAAGACAGATTAAACTTTCTCCACTAGGTTACTTCTTATCAGGATTTTTTTTTTTGTCATAGGAAGCCACTGATAGCTGATGTCATGTTCTGCAGATATTAGCTGAGTGTACAATAATTCATCTCATTAATGGCATATACATTGATTTAACACTTGTGTCATGTACCTACAATTAATGCTTGAAGGGTTTAGTCCAACAAGGCCCTCTGACTTAAGACACTAACCCAAAGTCCAGGTTACCTATAATTTTGACCATTTGGTTACAAAGTAGGGGCTTACCACACTCTCCATCTGGAGCTTGATAATTTGCTAGACTGGCTTATACAAGGCATGGGAATACTTTGCTATGTTGACATAGTAAACATGTTTACTATGCTTACTTTGCTATGCTTACTAGCCTTATGAAAGGACAGAAATGAGCAACCAGGTGAAGAATGACCCAGAGGGAGGTCTAGAAAGGTTTCAACTGCAAGAACTCTGCTTCTTCCTAGGAATTTGGGGTTGTAAAAGTTCCTTTTCCGTTCCTGTGATAAAAACTAGAACTGGGGCAATTTATAGAAGGAAGGGTTTAATTGGGTTTACAGTTCTGGAGGGATAAGTCTGTCACAGCAGTAAGTGACAGGTGTAGTGGCAAGATATGAATGCAAGGGCTTGTAGAAGCACTAAGGTCTTTGAGCTCATAGACATGAGGTAGGGGAGTCCGGAGTGTTAAGCAAACAGGGTTATTTCTTCAAGGAAAGAAATGCAAAACCTGCTTTATGCCCAACAGGCTGTAGTAAATGTGCTTTCTAGCTTGGTGACTTTTACAGAGTTTGGTGGCTAAGAGACTTTCTGACACTGGACCCCTCTCTAGACCCTTCTGTAAGACTTTCTGACACTGGACCCCTCTCCAGACCCTTCTGTAAGACTTTCTGACACTGGACCCCTCTCTAGACCCTTCTGTAAGACTTTCTGACACT
>NW_022196915.1:57575434-57595479 GCF_008632895.1 Mastomys coucha
CTGGACCCCTCTCTAGACCCTTCTGTAAGACTTTCGGACACTGGACCCCTCTCTAGACCCTTCTGTAAACTTGTTTCTTCTTTGTCAATCTACAGATCCTATCTTTATGGGAGGTGTCACAAATACTTTACTAAGAGTTTCAATGTCGTCACATTGGCTGTCTCTTTAGCTTACTTTGTACCCCAGGGAGTTTTAGGTGTCCTTTGTTGTATATGCAGGGTGGAGTTAATCCTCACAAGAATAGTTTACACCAGATTGTGCTGTGTTGAACTATGTCTAAAATAAACAACATAGGGTCAGACTCCTGACATGTGAACTGATAACAGCTACAGGTACAGAGTTCTCTTGGGCTGTACCACTTTATAGCTTCCTGCAGCTTGTCACTGCTGCCCACGAAGCACAGAGGACCCCCTCCCCTCAAGGTACCTAAGATCTTATATCTTGAATCACAAAGGTGAAGAGATGGGTGAGGGGTCCGGAAATAGTACAAATTATTAAACTTTCAAAGCCTGTCTCCAATGACATACTTCCCCCAACAAAGTCACGCCTCCTAAATTCCCCCAAATGGGGAGATCAACATGGAAAAAGTGTTCAACTAAGTAAGCCTGTGGGGACCATTTCCTTCAACCCACCCTAGGCCTCTATCATGTGGCTCTATTCACCTTTTCTTAGGGTTCCTAGTGGACTCTCCACTATTGGACTCAGGAGACTAAACCCAGTCTTCCTTCTCTTCTGGGAGGCTGGGATAAGGATGAAGGCTCTACTCTTGTTCCCCTCAGAAGCATCCTCTTCCTGAAGCTGTTGAGGTGACTTTTAGAGATACCAGCCACCTCTCATTTCCCTCAGAAGCATTCTCTTCCTGAAGCTGTTGAGGTGGCTTTTAGAGATACCAGCCACCTTAGCCACCTTTCTAACAAGACACTTCAGTGGAGGTGAAAGGAACTAGTTTATGAATCACCAAAGAAAAAAAAAAGCTGCCATTATTCTGCACTCAGGGAAACTCCAAGGGTTTTAGAAGCTCAGCATCTGGAACTGCTGACAAAACCAGTAAGCTTTAACAAAAGGTGCCTGGTCTTCCCCCCCACCCCCCGTCACTCAGGAAATTTCAAGAGATTTAAAAGCTCTGTGCAAGGGACTTGAGATGGAGGCCACATGCATACTTCTTATCCCATCACAATGTCAGTGCCTTTCAAAAGGTGACGATCAGCTGCGTCTTGTACAGATCACTCTGGTATTAAGGCAGGGGAGGTCCAGAAGGGTCCTCCCTGTAAGAAAAAGCAGTGTGGAATTGCTAGTTATATACGTGGCTGGTGAAGCTGATGATCTAGGCTAGTCTTTGATCAGTGTCATGCTACAGATGAAGTGGATTCTGTAGGTTTGGGAGGAGGGGAGTGACCTACTTCTGGGAGAGTTGGTATTGTGCCTCCCAGCACAACTCTGTCCTAGATCGCATGGACCTTGGATCTGTGTCCCACTCTTAGCTAGCTTATTTGTATTGGGCAAGTTACTTAACCTCTCTGTACCTACCTCTATACTGTCAAGTGCACAGTGACATGCTCATAGTCTAATTCACCTGTTGTGAGGGGTCTGTGAATTGTAACATGTAAGGAGCACCTGGAGTGGACCCAGCATCTGCTAGCTGTGGGTAGATGCCGGCTGTCCCCGTTAGTTAGCTGATGCTCAGTAGCCTTATGGGATCCCCAGGATTGCCACCCACTCTATAGACACCCTGTGATACTAGTTAGGCTCTGTGGTCCTTGCTTTTCTCATGTTTACAAATGGGGGCAATAAAGATGTCTCTGTAGGGCAAAGTTTCCTTGGAAATGCTTGTGAAATTCTATGTTCTGGTCCCACCAGGGAAGACACTCTACTGAGTTGAGGCAGATGACGTGCAATGAGAGGAGGGGTGGGAGAGACAAGAGAGGAGGAGGTGGCTGTTTAGAAGATGTTTAGCTCTGGGAAACCCAGAAGTGAAGCATGCCTGGAGGATGCAGGGGACTCCAGGGGTTTGATAGCTGAGCTGGAGAGTGTGTAGGAAGGATTGTAGACGGAGCACATTGCTCTCTCTAACTCAGCTCTCCAGGGGCAGAACTGAAGGCTGAGGGATGGGGAGAACTCAGGAGCAGCAGGGTGGTGATGGAAGACTGGGGTGACAGGTGACTCAGGTGGGAGACAGATGTGTGGAGAAGGTTTTCAGACAGCATCTTTCAGTCGCTAACTGGTAGCTTAGAGCAGGGAATCTCCTTGTGACCCTGCATCTTTCGGCGGATGAACTCACCTCTCCTTTTTTATTGTGGTGAAATACACCTGACATAAACTTTACCATCTGAACCATTTGTAGCTGTACAGTTCAGAAGCAGCAAGTGCCTTCATATTGTTGTAGAACCATCACTATCATCCATCGCCAGGACACTTTTATATTCCGAGGCTGAGACTCGGAGCCTGTTAAACATTAACTCACCATCTCCCCTCCCCCAGCTTGCAGCAACTACCAGGCTAATTTTTTTTTTTTTTTTTTTGCCCATGAGTCTGGCTCCTTTAGGGATCTTATATAGCAGACATACTTCCTCCTTTGTGACTAGCTTATTTCACATAGCTTCACTTTGTGCCTTGTCCATGTTATAGCATATATTTGAGTATCCTTTTGTTTTAAGGATCACGTGCCCTTGGAGGTGTAAACTGTGTCTGTCTGTTCCTTTGACCAGTACTTAAGTTACCCACAACCTTTGGTCCTTCTGTCAATCCAGAGCATCTCAGTTCCTCCAGACCCATGCCAATGTTTGGTTTTCTGTTTCTTTTTACAATTTCCCTCTTTTCTCTTTTCCCTGCTTCCTTCTTTCTGTCCTCTCTTCCACCCTCTCTCCTTCCCCTCTCTTTCCCTCCTCTCCTACCTCTCTCTTGGAAAAATATCTGTGGAGTGCTGTGTCCATTTTTAAGTTTAAGACTTCTTATTGTTGTTGTAAAGTATAGTAGTTATTTGTTCTGGATTTTAATCCTTACCGCATTGGCAAATACTTTGGCATTCTCATATTCTTTGATCTCATGGTCTGCCTTTTTACCTCCCTGGACAAAGTCCTTGTATGTGTGTATGTGTGTGCGTGTGCGTGTGCGTGTGCGTGTGTGTGTTTGTAGGTGTGTGTGTTGTGTGTTTTATGTGTGTGTTGTGCATGTAGTAAGTGTGTGTTGTGGTGTGTTGTGCATGTGGTGTGAGTGTGTGTGTGTATGTGTGTGTGTGTTGTGTGTTGTATGTGTGTGTTGAGCATGTGGTGTGTGTGTGTGTTATGCATGTGGTGTGTGTTGTGGTGTGTTGTGCATGTGGTAACTATGTGTGTGTATGTGTGTAAGTGTGTGTGTTGTGTGTTGTATGTGTGTGTTGAGCATGTGGTATGTGTGTGTTGAGCATGTGGTATGTGTGTGTGTGTAAGTGTGTGTAAGTGTGTGTGTGTTGTGTGTTGTATGTGTGTGTTGAGCATGTGGTATGTGTGTGTTGAGCATGTGGTGTGTGTGTGTGTAAATGTGTGTGTTGTGTGTTGTATGTGTGTGTTGAGCATGTGGTGTGTGTGTGTGTGTGTAGGTGTGTGTGTGTGTGTGTGTGGTGTACACAAGTTTGGGATCCTACAAGGCCAGAAGAGGGTTTTTATCCCCTAGAGTTACAGCTCCAGGTACTTGATCTGGGTACTTGGAACAGAGCTCCCATCCTCTGAAAGAGCAGTATGTACTTCTAACTACTGAGCCACCCCTACAGCCCTATTTGTGTTGAGGCAGTGTCTTGCCATGTGACCGAGGCTGACCTCAAACTCATGGTCCTCTAGCCCCAGCTTCCTGAGTGCTGATAATTCAGACATGGATCACTGTACTTATCTCATAAAGCTTTTGACACTGAAGTGTACGTTATCTAGTTTTTATTTTGTTGCCACTGCTTTTGGTGACATGCACAACCCCATCGTTTTATGTATGTATCACTTCTGGAATTGACATTATGATTCCCAGAGTGCCTGGGATATACTGTGACTACATGTTTTAGCAAAATCTGTCCCGCAATTCTCTTGGGTTATTGTCACTATAGACATATAGGTGAATAATGTTCGACTCGCAGCTCTTGCGCTCTTCCTTTTGAATTTTGTGTATCAATGGTTCCATCAATCTTGAAGTCCCTAGGCCCAAACATAGTCACTCTTGACTTCCCATCCCTTCTCTCCATTGTCAGCTATGGGAATTAAAAAATTGCTCTCCTATGTCCTCCCAGCCTCCCAGGAGGGAGAAGAATGAGTACTGGTTTATAAAACGCAGGTAAAATGGGTGCTTGCTTACCTTCAGGCCTGGCAATACCAGATGTATACAGCTCTGCATGACTTCTCCCTGCCTTCACACATTGGCCTTGAGCATAGAGACCAGTGGATGGCTGTGTGGACTCCAATGGAGCCACAGGCAGAAGGCCTTAAGGGACCAGGCGACTGCATGGGTCAACTCCCTGTATCCCTATACATTGTCTTCTAATGTGCATGAAAAGAATAACTTTTACTGTGCTAAAATCCTTACCTTTTTGTGATTTTTTTTTTTTAAATAGCAATTGGCCTGTGCAGATGAATAATTCAGAACTCTCAAAGCTGCCCTCATGGCCTCTCTTGGTATCTTCTGCTTTTTTTTTTCATGTCCATTGATAACAGTTTAAGACTTCTTGCTGGTCCTGACAACCTAGACTCCTGGAGTAACTTCTGGTTACCGGATCTAGTTGTTCCTCTTCTCACTCACCATTCATATACTCAGAAAAGAAATATTTTAGAGAAGATAAAAGATGTATGTGATTTTATTAACAACTTTAGTTATCAAAGATCTTCCCATTACGGGAGACTTCTTTCTTCTTCCATGGGAAGGGCTCTCCCTTTATACCTTTCTTTTACTTCCCTCTCTTCTCATCGGCCTCTTAACTACTGTCTGAGCTCAAGTTCAGGTATTCCCTCTCTTCCAGCAAGCTCCTGGGGGAGCTCCCGCTGTGCTCTCAAGCACACAGTTAGAACTGATCAGACTTTGTTCTTCATTTATATACTGCTATTTTAATATTTTAACCAGATGTATAAATCTGCTAAAGTATAGATTCTTAGTGTGGGATTTATCAGTGGGACACAAGAGCATCTAGAAATGCACTGAATTCTGTGTGCTTGCCTGTGTAAGCTTCTTAAATAGTAGTTTATTCTTTGAAAACTGCATACATTTATGCAATGTACTTTGACTGTGTTCATGTACCCTCCCTTCAACTCCCCCAGACATCTCCCATGTTCCTCTCAATCTTGTGTCTTGCATTTTTGACATTGATAACTCAATGAGTGTGGGCCTATGTGTTTGAAGAGAAGGTTATAGATTCATTCCTTGTAGGGTTGGGAGGCTACAGGCCTTGGGTGCTGGTGCTCTTTTTTTTTTTTTCTTGTTAAAGCTTTTTTTTTTTTAAGTTTGAAATTAAGATGCAATTACAACATTTATTTCTTTCCCTTTCCTCCCTCTAAGTTTCACATGTATCTCTCATTGTTCTCTTTCAAATTCTCATCATCTGGCCTTTAAAAATATGTCACACACACACATGCACACAAACCCACACCCACACACACCCTTAATATACAAATACAACCTGAATTGTCCATATTGCCCATTGTACATATACAAGTATGTTCACAAGGGTGATCACTGAAGGACTACGCCCTGGGGAAGAGGATTTTTCTCCTACTTGTAGGATTCTACTTGCATGTAGTTCATCTTCTAGGGTCGAGGCTCTATGAAACTTCCCCCTTCCATGTTAGCATGTCCTTGTTCACGTCCTGTTTGGCCTCCATGTTCTTGAAACTGCCTAGATGGAGCTTGCATGGCATTCCTAGGAGGCTCCTAACAGATATCCTGCTGCTCTGCCTCTTAGGAGATTTCTGACCTCTCTTTCTCAGTGCTCCATGACTTATGTTTAGGACTTAGGCTGTAGATGGATTAGTTGGGGCGTGTACACAGAATCACTTATGCTCTGCATTTTAATCAGTTGTAGTTTTCAGTAATGGGCACCATCTGTTGCAAAGAGAAGTTTCTTTTTTCAGAGGTGTAAGCTGCACTTGTCTGTGGGTATAAGCATAAGTATTTAGAGTGCAATTAGGAATTATATTGGTTTAATAAAGAGGGAAATATAAGTTCTTCTTTCAGAATCATGGCCTCACTAGTCCTAAGTAGTGGACAAGGTCTGTAGTACAGACATGATTTCCCTCTTGTTGAGGGGCCTTAAGTCCAATTAGAGAACCATTAATTGTTCTGAAGGTATGAATGAGTGATACACTACTACACCTTTAGCATTATGGTGACTGACCATTGGTGTAGTTATTGAGTATCATAGCTGGGTAAAACTATTGCTTTCTTCCTTCCATTGGAAGCTTGAATAGCATCTTCTTATACCCTAAAAGCTAATTCTCCAATATCCAAGGTTCTGTATCTGAAGTATATGGTGTCTTCAGCAATAGAGACTAACCTTCCATCTCCAGGAGAACCAAGGACAGCAGTAATAGCCTAGAATGCTTTGGGGGCCACTTGTACCAACAGTTTGCAAGGGAGCTTCTCATAGCATGTGTTGGTCTTAGTGTTACATAGTCCGTGGCTCTTGGCAGAAAGCCTTGTCAGCCAAAGAGGGAAAATTTAATTTATACTATATACTTACTTATATGTATGTATAGTATTTATAATTATAAATAAATAAGTTATACTTCTATGTCTACACATAGGCTTGCTGTAATTTTAGATAAATTGATACTATTTTGATTCCTTATGACTTTTAAAGACACCCCTTACTGCTGTTTTACCCACTCCTTCCCTCTGTTCCTTTATAACTAACCACTGCCCCATTTTCCCCCTTCCCCCTTCAGAATGCTTCTGCGCTGCTGGTCCCCTCTTTAGTGCTCTCCCACTCCAGGTCATTCAGTTCCCTGGCTTTAGGTTATGCACTCACATCTGGAGAATTGGTGTTAGGAGCCATAGATGAGAGAGAAAATGAGATATATATCTTTTTGGGTCTGGGTTATCTCACTCAATATAATCCTTTTTGGTTCCATCCATTTGTCTCTAAATTTTATTAAGTTCACTTTTCTTTACAGTTGAGTAGTATTCCATAGAGTAGATGTACCGAATTTTTTTTTTAAACTATCACTCATCTGTTAAAAGGCATTGAGGTTATTTCCACTTCCTAGCTATTGTGAATAGAGTGACACCCACTACCTTTGGAAAGATGTGTTAGATGCTTCACCTAGCAAATGGTGGAAGCAGATGCAGAGACCTACAGCCAAACATGAGGCAGAGCTTGAAGAGGGGGAGGAAGGATTGTAGGAACCAGAAGGTTCAAGTATACCACAAGAAAACCCACAGAATCAACTAACCTGGGCCCATAGGGGCTCACAGAGACCAAACTACCAGCCAGGGAGCTCACATGGGACTGGCCTAGGCCTTCTGCTCTTACACAATGGTTGTCCATCTTGGTCTTTATGTGGGACTCCTAACTGGGAGCAGGGGCTGACTCTGACTCTGACTCTCTGACTCGGTTGCTTGCCTTTCCCCTACCTGGACTGCCTTGCCTAGCCTCATTAGGAGAAGATGCTCCTAGTCTTACTGAAAGTAGATATGCCAAGGCTGGATAATATCCATAGGAGGCCTCTCCTTTTCTAAAGAGAAAGGGGGAAGGGGTGGATGGGGGAGGGGAGGGGAGGAGAGAGGACTGGGACTAGAGGAGGGAGGGGAAACTGTGGTTAAGATGTAAAGTAAATTGAATAATTAAAAAAAGTGCTACTTCCTGGAGTGGAGGCAGAGTCTGCTCAGTAAGCAACACTTTCCACCCTTCTGCTGTGATAAGGGACAGTGTCCAGCTTCTGTATTGTTTTATAGAGTTATGCAGACTGAATAATTTATTTAAAAACCTAACACAAACCCACCTTCCTACAGTTCTGGAGCCTGAAGTGTTCCGAGTCAAGCACTCCGTATCTGCTGAAGGCCTTCTGTGCATCACCTTATGGCAGATATTGGAAAAGCATGAGAGTCCATGAAAGAGGAATAAGAAGGAGGCCACGCTCTTCTTTTCGGCAGGAATCCAAATGATTAAGCCATTGCCACGGTAATCCACAGCAGCTCTACCCTCATGCCCTCGTCACCCTTTAAAGGTTCCATCACTCCACTCTGCACATTGGGAATGAGGCTTTCAATTTTCAGATCACTGGAAAGGGGCAATTAAGAAGACCTCCTGTTTCCATGATGAAGGATGAAGACTATACTTGTCTGTGGGTACAAGGATAAATGTTTATAGATTGTTGTTAAGAATTATGCTGACTTAGTAAACTAGTGGTTGCAGATTTTCTATGATAACTATGATTTCACTAGTACTGAGAAGTTAGGTTTGCAGCACCAGGTACATACAGCCTCTGTCTTGCTGAGTGGGTCTTAAATCCAACTGTAGAGTCCTTGGTCACCACCAAGGCATGTGTGCCTCTAATGTACCCTTAGGATTATCATGCCATGCTGGTTGTTTACGTGGTTCATGGGCATCATAGCTGTGTAGAACTATTGGATGCCTCCTTCCTTTGCAACCTTGCATGGCATCTTCTGGTACCCATGAAAGCTACTCCTCAGGGAGGAGACATTCATGTCAGTTCCAGCTCAGGTGTCTTTGGGTTCTGTTTCTGAAGTGCAGGATGAGTACAATAAGAACTTATCTTATACATGTCAGAGGCAACAAAGGACAACAGTGATAGGCTGTATATTTGGGAAGTATATTTGTAGCATATAAAGAATACAAGAAAAGAAAGAAAGAAAGAAAAAAGAAAAGAAAAAAAACCCATTACTAATCAAAATTCAGAGTTGTGGATCTCAATCCCAGTAGGTACTTCTACAAAACATTTCCATGCTTAAGGCTCAGGGAACATAGCAGAAAGGGGGTGGTGGTGGTAAGAGTGTAAGAGCCAGGGGGTCAAAGGGTTTGCTGTGAGGTTGTGTTTCCTAATAGCATCAGAATCTACACCCATAAAGTCTCACCAACATAACTGCCCAAATGTGAGCAAGGAGGACACCAGTGGATGTGTCAAAGTGATAGGGGAAGAGCCCTTAAAGGCCACTGAGTAAAGCTGGGGCCAGGAGAGTTGGTCATCCCTAGGGAAGACCACAACCAATTGGTTGTTTAGTGCCAAATGATCAGCCCTGAAAACATATAAGTACATACATATAAGTAACATTATATGGACCGAACAAATCATATTTAGGAATATATGTGTGTATACATATATGCATGCAATAACAAACAATTTGTGAGGAAAAGAGGCCATGAATTTGAAGGAGAGTATGAAGGGATACATGGAAGGGTTTGTAGAGAAGAGAGGGAAGGGCAAAATACAATGATATCATAATCTCAAAAATAAAGAAAGAGAACTTCATGTGAGAGACTCCTAAAGTGATATAAAGCCCCAGGACTGTTGGTGCCCAAACGACAGAACCTTAGAATCATCTAGAATCGTCTCACCATTTACGTGGCACCCTTACCCTCAGAGCTGTCACAGTGATGGCTCGTTCTTGCCAAACGTTAAGGTAGGACACTTTCCTTATCTTGGTCATGCATGATGACGCTAGCTAACAGATTCTGTGCTGTGGCTTTGTCTCCATAGTTATAAATCTCATAGATTCTAAAAAACAGCATAGTTGAGATCCAGTGGTGCCTGATGTTTGCCATCCCCAGGGAGGCGTGTAAAGCCCCCCCCCCCATTGGATTCTTCTTCTCTGTCTCTCTTAGTGTTTGCTCAGCACCCAGCCTTAGCAGCCAGCAGAATGCCTTGCTGGCTTTTCCCTCCACAGCTCTTTGAATGTTTAATAAATTCTTAATTAAAAGCCGGGCACCTCATCTATTCCTGTCAATTGCTTCTGTGTTGTGAAGAAGAGAGGCCTACAGGAAGGGAATGTCAGCCCACCCCCGCCCTCCGCTCACACCCACAACCCTAAGCACGCATGTGCGTGCATGCACATACAACCCAGGACTCGGTGCTGTATTTACATAATTCTATTGACATTTTGAGGCTAAAATTATGTATGCTACTTTAATTTGCTGTTAAATTAAATTATGAATGTTTGGAACGTAGTAATTTCTTTTGTTCTACGAACAGATTGTTTTATATATCTGCCTATATTACCAAGTTATTAATTTAATGATTTCATAATAGCAGCTCATTCCTCTGGGTAATATAAAGGCTGAAGTGTTCGCTCCGTACAGCACAGGCCGAAGCTTCTTGCCCTATGTGAATTGAAGGTTTTTGGAATAAAGATATTCGTTTTGGCAGAATGTTTAAGAGTGCATAGGGAAACTGGAGGGATGTGTCAGGTCAGTTCTGGTTTCCCAATCTCAGTTTTAAAAGGCAAGACATAGTCCATTGCCCATGAGACTGCAGGAAAAATAATTTTCTTAAGTAAAGTCAGGCCCTGGTTGAGCACTGACAAGTTTGAGGGCTGTGCATGCCTGTCTTGTCTGTTAGCATTGGACGCCGCATAGGTTCTGCTTGAGCTGAAAGCAGGAGAGGTTTTGTCTTGAGGGTCTCTTGGGTCACTATCCAATCTGCACTCTGGAGATATGTTGCTATGGTAACTTGGTATTGGTCACATTACTCTGCTCCTGGTTGGCACCTGACCCTATTTGAATGAAATGCCAATGGCTAGGTACTGTGTGTGTGTGTGTGTGTGTTTGTATTTGTGTGTCCTCTGGATTCCAAGGGAGTTTCCTTTATGCTAGGAAGTTGTGACTTCACCTTTTTTTGTGCCTCAGTTTTCCAGTCAATAAAATGGAGATGTAGATAGTGGCTGGCTAATCAATGCAGAGTTGAATAGGACTCCCATAAAAAGGAAGATGAGAAAATGCTTTTGCTAAGTTGTGTGGCTGAGTTGTATGGATTAGGGGGGTGGGTACCACAAGCTAGCACACACTAGAGAGAGCAGTGATTGTGACGGTGACCACGGCTGTTCCTTTTGCAGCATTAGGTGATTCATTTTCCTCCATGTCTTAGATTCTTCAGGTAACATTAGAGATTTGAACACAAAGGCTTCCAAAGTCCTCTCCACCTCCCATAGCTATTTTTACTGTTATTTTTCAGAAGAAAATTCCAAAATGATGAGTTTGATTTCAGAATGCCATGCTGAAAACAGAGCCTTACTAAGTGATGTGTTTTCTTCCATAGCTGAGCCCCTTCTACTCAACAAGGACTGATTGATGTATCTCCTAGGCAGACATGACTTCTGCCTTCTCCCTGGTGACACTCCCATGGGATACAAAATACATGGTCACATTCTGTGATTGTTGAGGTGGGGCCAGAAGAGGGAAAACGAAGCTAGGCTGAGGGCACAAGATTGGTTACGGGTCCACTGGGGCTAAGCTGTCACAGGAAGAAGCAGAAAGGAGAAGGGAAATGGAATGGGAGAGAGATATATAATATGGATGGAATATTGAGTTTGGGCTTGGGGCAAGAGTGGTGAACATAGGCTAAAGTACAAGCAGGGTCTAAACTGGTAGCATGGAGAGTCTTGCTATGCCAAGGGCAATTGGGAACCACTGAAGGAGGGAAAGATTCAATGTGGAGAGCCACTTGGAAGAGGGTAGAGCTGGAGGCAGGTAGATCAGTCATGGGACTGTTACAGCAATCAAGATGAGAACAATGACATGAAGCAAAGCTTTTGAGAAGCCTGAAGAATTGCTTAGATCTGGCTTAGAGTGGATAGGGGAAGTAACATAGAGGGTGTTGCTGTAGGTAGGAAACTGGGGGACTGTGAGATCACCCTGGCATCTTTTAGCTCTTCCTTTTCTGGATTTTCTGTGATGTCCTTGAATGCACTCATACCAACTACTCTCTTGTGGCTGATATACACTTGCATACACACAATGGTATGTACCTAGTTGTGTAGTCACACATGCATGTGCAAGCAGACACACACACACACAAACATACACACACATATGAACACACACACCTCTCTAGTGATGTGTGCTCTACAAGATAAGGCAGAATGTTTCTTTGTGTATCCCAGTGTGACAGTTATGTGAACCATTCTTGACACTCTGCCCCACAAGATTAAATAAATAAACTACTTTCTTTTATATTTTAATCTACAATTTTAGATATCATGTCTATATCTTCATGAATCCTTCACATTCATGGACTCCTGGTGCCTAGCAACCTGTCAAGCAAACTCTACTCATTGCAGTGATTGATTGATGAATAGAAGACACTAAAGGGCTTGGATTTGAGCCTTCTTGATGACAATTAGCTATGCTTCCTGGTCTTCCTAAGAAGAAACCTAGATCTCCTGTATTGAGAGGTGAAGTACTAACAGGGACACCAGAATATGGTGGCCAGTGTCTTATTCAAATAACAAATCCATGGCCCTTTGGCACCAAAGACCAGAGTCACAAAAGACTCCATAAATGTAGGTAAAAGGTTAACTCAATAGCTGGAAGTAGTCAAGAAGGAAAAATTTGAAGTAGGATTGGCTGTGGGTCAACATAGGTAGAGGGTTAAGATAAATAACAGAGAAACTTCCTGGTTAGGCATAGGAAAGAGAAATAGAGAGATGGAGAGAGGTGGATAAGGACCAAGAAGGTGACAGAAATTATCAGAAGAGCCAGGGGTGACCCAGGAGCCAGAATTCAGATGGAAATCAACAGTAGAAGCAACTGTCATGCAGGGGACAGGGGAAGAGGTCTGGAGGACATGGTGAATAAGATCCAGGGATAGAAAATGACTGAGGACACCAGAAAGGACAGAGAGCAGGAAAGAGTTTGGATGGGTGTTCCAGAGGCACAGGCAAGATCACATTAATGGCAATGTGCTGATGCCTGACACTTTGTAGGGAGTTCACAGAAGTTGAATGGAGTCCTTGTGAATCATGAAGAGGGAACAGAAGAAAGGAAATGCCAGGAGGTTGGAGAGAGGTACTATCTCCAGGATCTGGATCTTAGAACTTGCCTTTAGGTAAAGTAGGGTGCAGAAAGAGCTGGGTTACATTTAAGACATTTCCAGCCATTACCTCTAAGAATCTTTCTTTAGTGGTAAATTTTTGGGTATGCACTTAGTTTGGTAGCATACTGATATGGTCTGCATACTCGTGTCGACTTTGAATTCTTACATTGAAATCTAATCATCTCAAAAAAAAGTATTATGAAGTGGAGCCTCTAGAAGGTAGGTAATTTATCTCCAGCCTTATATGTAGGATTAATGTATTTATGGTATATTTTTGTGTTAGGGTTCTCAAATACCCGAGTTAATACCACTTTGAAGGAGGAGAAGTCTATCGCATTCACTGGTTCAGAGGTTCCGGTCCCCAGCCCCATCTCAAGTCCTGAGATAAAGACAGCATTATGGTAGTGGGATGCATGACAGGAGAGGCCTCTAATTTCATGACAAGCAAGGAGCAGAGATTAAGGAATATGGCTGTGTTAGCTGACTTTCTCTAAGCCCCTCCCCTCCCCAGTCCCGGCCTATGGAATGAGCAGCATAGCCTGAATTCAGAATGGGTCTATACTTAATTCTCTCCACAAACACCCTTACAAACACATCTGGAGGTGTGGATTATTAAATTCCTAGGCCCTGCCCAACCCAATCAAGTTGGCAATCAAGATTCACTATCACAGCTTTTGAGAGGGATATAGAAGGACACATAGAAGCTGCCTACAAACACCAAGCTCTTGGCATCTTGTTGAACTTACTAGTCTCTAAAACTGTGAGCAATGTATCTTTGTTGCTTGTAAATTGTTCAGAGTAAGGCATTTTGTTAATTGGCTTAAACACACTAACATATATACTAAACTCCACTGGCTAGGTGATAATGCCCCAGAGGCCCATAGGAGGTGGACCCTGGGGAGAGGCCAGGGTCAAGGGGGCAGCTCTATAGTCTTTTAAGTAATGTTTCTGTAGGCAGAAGTGGGATGGATTTGAGGAAACTGCTGAGTGTTCCACAGAGAGACTTTCTCTGTGTGTGAATAGTGACTGTGGTGATGGCTAAAATCAGGAGGGAAAAAACTTGGCTCAAAACAAACAAATAAACAAACAACCCCAGAGACTTGTGAGAGGCCATCTGAAGCAATTTGATGTCTGGAGCCCTGAGCTATTTAATGTTTCCAGCAATGAACTAGACAATGAAACAGAGAGCACGCTCATTAATTTCATAGATGACACCCAGCTGAGGCTGGAGGGGGCACCTTGGAGGATCCGATTAGAATTCAAATTGACTCCAGTAGGTTTTAAAGATTGGTCAGAAACCAACCAAATAAGATCTGGGAAGGACAAGGGCAGAGAGGGAAATGCAGCCTCTGAAAGGACTAGGAGAGTGACTTGCTATGTTTTAATCCTGCCTGAAACCTGCTGACTCTCTTGACCTCCTCTTGCCTGACACATCACAGCTGACATTTGCACATAGCTTATGATGAACTTTCACAGTTCTTTCCTTGGGGCCTTGGGTGACAACACCCTTAGAGAGGGGGCTGTTAGGAATAAGTTCATGGTGGGTTCAGAGATGTTAAAAAATCCGCCTTAGGCCACACAGCTGATAGGTGTCAAAGCCAGATGCGAACTCATTTAGCACTTTACACAGCTCATTTGACACTTACCTCAGAGTGCTTTACTGTCTTATCTGATAGGTGACCTCATTCAGTGGTAGAGTCCCTGGATCCTGCTCCTTGGCCCTAGGCAGGACCTATTTCCATCCATGTCAGGCCAAGATCCCATGATGTACCTGTCCAACACAATTCTTACCTGCCGCCTCACCAACTTGGATGCAGTCTAGCTGGACCAGACCCACCAGCTCGCTTTCACGCTCTGATGTCAGTCCAGGTACCTGTCAGTACTCCTCCGCACCTGGCTCGTTGAGAACCCTCGGAGAGAATAGCACAATTGGGTAAAAAGAGCCACTATGGAGTTATCAGGCAGGCTTGTGGTTCTGCTGGGCAACCAGTCTTTCCAGTCTCTGGTCAGTTGGCTCTCCTTCGGTCCTAACCTCATCGCTCACCCATTTACTATTATTATTATACTACAGAAGGGCAGACAGGTCACCTGGCAAGTGGTCCCTCAACTTGTAGTTCTCAATATGGTCCACTTTGTCCAACTCTGCAGTAGCTCTCATCTCCAGCCCCCTGGCTCAGGGTGAAGGATGCTGTGTTCATACCCTATACTCTGTTTTGCTCTCTCTTGCATGTATACCACCTGGTTCTCGCCTCTATGCACCCTTAAGCTTGTGCAGCCTGGTCCATCTATGAAACTTTCCCAAAGGGAAGTTGCCAGGGAGGAGCCAGGGGTATACAGCATTTTCTATCTCTGTTCCTATTCTTAGGGTAAGTAGAGTATGTGTAAGCTTCTCATACATAATCTATTGTACAACTTTGGGCCATCGGAAATGAAAATAGTCCTCTTTAATCTCCTATGTGAATGACAAAAGTTGTCTATAATTCTTCATTTTTCTGGTTTGTGGTATACACCTCACGGCCTTTCCCGACATCCTTTGTCACCCCTTAGCACCCTACAAACTCACGGCTTTTCTTCTTTCTGACCCTGGCCTCCCTATGGATCTACTGATCCCTGGCCCTTTTGTCCCATCCTTTCATATATCTTGTGGCTGGAACATCATGTGTACTCACTAGCTCTTTTGGTCTGCCTTGGTCAGAACTTGCTCTTTTGTGGTGGACTTTATGTTGAGCTGCCACAGGCTGGATCCCAGGATGAATCTATGTAGTTGCTGCCTTCCTGGAGTTAATCTTCTCCTGGTGGCCAGCCTCTGAAAGTGCCAGACTTCTGCATTTCATCCTCTTTCTCCATAAGCCATCAATGGTCGAAACTTTGTCCCTAGTTATTGCTGCTATTCCTGGCTATAGTCTCCATAACTGATGTCGCGGTCTCTACGCTTGCCTCCTTCTAACCTAACCTCATCATGCTGTTTCTCTACTTGAATGCCCTGCTTCTTACTACGTGCCCATTCATCTAAGTCTGGATCCATTGTCCATGGTCTCCAGGATCTAGTGCAACTTGCTTTCAAGAAGCAGCTAACCCTGCCCTTGCCATACCCCACTACTTCTAGGTAATCAAGCACACCATCCTGTCCTCACTACACCTGGCTAGGTTCCAAGGACTCATTGAGATCACAGCCCTGTGTCTTTGCACATGCCTTCCCCTTCCCCTTATGTTCCTCACCTGGCAGCTGTAACTGCAATGCTCTGACTTCTCATTCTGGAAAGTGACATGGCATCCTGACAAAGAATGTCACACCTGGAGTCACACTGAATTGGTTCAAGTCCTGGTGAACTCTGATAGCTCTGTGACTTGGGATCTATACCTTAAGGCTTCCTTTCCTCCTCTGTAAATTTACAGTAAGGACAGTGTCCACCCCTTGGGGCTGTTGTGGAGATTAACATACAGGATGTGCAAAGTGCCTTCTCCAGGGCTGGCTCCATCTGACTTTCTTGCTAAAGGAAGATCCTCATGATGCTAAATATGCCTCCATCCTTTAAGATCCGGGTACTTGCTCTGTGATGATGACTCTGACTTTTCAGATGGACACACCCAGCATTACTTACTTAACATTTTATTTGTGTCTACCTCTGCCAATGTACTGTCTATTATTTTAAGTGTTGTCCTCAGTATCTGACCCACTACCTAAAATTAGACCTTCATCTTTGCTTGATCAGTGGCAGGCCACTATGATGTCCTCACTGACAAACTGAGGCCACTGCAGTTGTATCCTGATGTTTATTTTTTCCTGAAGGAGACTCACCAGAAATCAGGCCCAAAGGCCAGGATAAATCCTTCATTGACTTGGATGGAATGTTTAGAAATTTATCCTGGCCAGTGTGATACACACTGTCCATCAGCAATTGTAGCTACAGAAGGGAGCGAGGGAACTGTGTTACATTCTTGATGGGTGAGTACACGGGAGTGTCAGTCCATGTCCCTTGGCTGTCAGTGAGTGGTGAGTTGGATGACAGTGGCTTGATTGTTCTCTGATCCTGGGTGGTAACATCTGGGCTGGCCATTCTCGCCAATAGTGATCTCAGAGGGCAAAAATCATGTTGATGCAGTAGAGAATGCAAGATTGGGGCTTTTCAGGGCAGAGTGAAATGCTTTTGTGAAATCCCAGTTGCTGCCAGATGCCTCATAGGCTGCCAGGACATTCTTATGCCTTGGTGTGGTCGAAGGCAGCTGATTGGAGCCCTAGGTGGGTGCTGATTAAGGCCAGGATACTGGTGGCCAATGTCTCCCCAGGATGAAGAAGACAAGGTTGCATGATGAGTGTTCCTTGTCTAAGCTCCCTGGAGTGGGGACTAGGCAGACAGCACTGTCTCATGCCCACAGCCTTCCTGGCTTTTGTTTTTTTTTTTTTTTTTTTTCATGCTAGTCAGTATCTAGCCACCCGATTTTGTGTTCCTGGTGTCTCTTCTCTCAAGTTCTGACCTTGGGCTACAGACCAGAGAGGAAAGTGTTTTTAATGATACTTTTCCAGCTTTGGTCCTTCTTTGAGTATGGCTTTTAGGGTTCCCATTTTAAACCTTGTTTGCCATGAGTCTCTGGGGCCAGTACCAGGGCCCTTTCTTTACTGAACACTCTCTTTTACTGCCTGCCTGTTGGTGGTCCTTGAGGGGGGTGTCACTGATCATTTTGCTACTCCTCAAACTTCATCTTCCCATTCGAGGCATTGACTTTCACACCCAGAGGTCTGGCTAAGGAGACTCACAATCTTCTTAGGGCAATTGGACACTCAGCATGGTCTTTGCCTTATACCTGCTGATGTAGTGAGGTCCGTGGCTCTGTTTTGTTAGGCATGACCTTATGTCCTGGTTGGTCACTTGATGCATGAGCTGGTGTGATGTAGTTCAGGGGAGGAAAGAGGAGTGGATGGGACTCTAAATATGGGGCAAGATGGAGTTGAGAAGAGGGATTTGGGGGCTTCTGTGTGAACATGTTTTGGGAAATGATGTCTCCTGAGTGGTCCCACAGCTACCAATTAACAGCACTCATCAGTGAAGGTGGCCTTTAGAAAGAGGACGGTGCCCCACGGCCATCAGAGATGCCCACTGCCACATTGGAAACTGAGCTGCACTCAGGCCAGCTAACTTGTCATCTTCCATGTGGCCTTGTGGGATGAAGACATTGAAGTTGCTGTTTTCATAATGACCTTCAGCGGAGAACCAGGTCAGTTTCTGAGGTTGACATGTCCCTGCTTTGGCCCGCTGCCACCCAGGCAATTAACTTCTGTGGTAATTCTGGGCCTCTGCCCCTGCACTCCCCCCCTCCTTTCTAAACAACCATGTTGAACAAGTGACTTACAGGAGGAGGGAAAGGGACTGTCTAGTCTGGAGGCTGAGAGATGACAAGGGCCTGAGCAGAGAGCTGCGTGTTTTGAATCACCGGAGTTGCTGTTCTGGGAACAGATGTGAGGCAGCTGCAGAGAATACTCCAGGCAAACCCTGAGGATAAGTGAGGGTGACATGCTGAAGACAGGAGACTCTCCCAATCACTATCCCCCTGGGGCTGGCCCCAAGCCCTGCCAATTACCTCCCTGGCTTGCTTGGCTCTGCTCTCTGGGAGATGGCGGGGCAGGGCGGGGAAGCTGATTCTGTTCCGGGATGCTGGGCAGTGAATTTGGGGTTCAGTGGCCCTTGGAAAGAACAGGGTGTTGAAGGAAACCGAGGAGTTGCTCTGGGACCTCATTGCCTGCTGTTCTGGTGGGGCACCCTCTCCCCCAACCCCCAGCCTCACCATCTGTCTTTTTCTACCTTGCAGTTCAGCAGCAACCTGGGTTAATCAGAAGCCGCTGACCCTGGGAAGACAGTCTCAGAGGAGCAAACCTATTTTAAGCTGGTGAAATGATTAGTGATACTAATCACACGCCTTCAGCCCAGACCCTCTGGCCTACTTTACTGCTCCCAACTTTCTCTGGGCCTGCACACTTACCTCAGTCCCCATCCCTCCTTCTTTTCTCTAAGCAACGAGTTGCCCTCACCTCCCTTTCTTATTTCTGGCCATGGAAGCCTCCAGTGGCTCTAATCTGTACCTTAATACTTTCAAATGACCCCAAGAGCCTTTACAGCTAAATTATTTAGGCTACAAGTTGACCCTAGACTATTCTACACAATGTTAGTAGGTACAAAAAGGGAGATGTCTGGGTTTCTGTGCCCAGAGCTTTCTTAGGGCCATGGAGTCTAGTAAAGGATGTGAGTAAAGAATGGTTACTGTTGTGGAGGGAAGCTGAGAGGGGAAGTCCTACCCAGAGAAGCATGCTACTGTTGGTTAGTTGTCACAGTTTCCTTGAGAGAGTGGGGCTTGCTGAGAGGTCGAGGTTAGAGCTCTTGGGGTGATCAGAAACATCTTATGGTTTGGATGTGTCTCCCAAAGTTCATGTGGTAGAAATTTCAGCTGGAATGTAATAGAGTTGGAGATAGCACCCAGAAGAAATGATGACGTCATGAGAGTCTGGCTTCCTGTACAAAATAATGTCATTATCACATTGCAGGGGTATGTTACTTGTCTTGGAAATGGGTTCTTGATGGAAGGAGATCTGCCTGGTATCTCCTCACTCACATGCATGTGCCTGCCTACTGCACCTGGGGGTACACATGCCATTTATGCCTCCATCGCGTTTTTATCTAGAGGACTATAACTGAGTTGTGAATAGGAAAACTGAGCCACTCTGATGTATGGTGCATAGTTCAAGAGTAGGTGGGTATTGGCCACACAACTCAACTTCATAACTTGAGTTTTAACCTCTGTGACATAGATCTACACTCTTTGGGGACCAAGCCCTGGATAACAGGCTCAGATGGCAAAGCTCAAGGGTGTGGTTCCCAAGGAAATATTGAATCTGAATGGAAGCTTCCATGTTATTATGTCTTTTTTTTTTTTTTTAGATATTTTCTTTATTTACATGTAAATTTCTCCATTTTTACATGTAAAAAACTCCATTTTGGAGTTTCCCCTCCAAAAAACAAAGAAACAAACACAAACAAACCCCTGTTGCCTCCCACTTCCCCATGC
>NW_022196915.1:57595490-57606087 GCF_008632895.1 Mastomys coucha
CCCTGCGACTCTTGGGGTCTGTGCCTCCCTGCTGACTGCTCCCGGCTTAGGAACTCACCGGAGAGAAGTTGGCAGTTCTCACTGGAGGCTCCGGGTCAAAGTGGTCCCTGGAGGCAGACCCTCCTCGTGCAAGGGAGGGGCAGCTAAGGTTGCTGATCCACCTCTGCCACTTGGAAGCTGAGAGGATCCTGTCCCTGCAGCCCGGCGGCTCCCCTGCGACTCTTGGGGTCTGTGCCTCCCTGCTGACTGCTCCCGGCTTAGGAACTCACCGGAGAGAAGATGGCAGCTCTCACTGGAGGCTCCGGGTCAAAGCCTGTTATTATGTCTTAAATACAAAATTCCCCCTGTGAGCTCATGTGTAGCAAACTTGGACCCCAACTAGTGACACTCTTGGAAACCCCTTGAGACTTTCATTGGCATCACCTCTCAGTAAGGAATAGGTCACTGGGTACATGTTTCAGTGGGTTCTTGTTAACCCTTTCTCCTTCTTGTCTGTTTCTCTCTGATTCTTGAGTACTATTCCCTTGGTTAGAACATCTTGCCTCACCACAAGCTTAAGAAAAGTGATGCTGGTAACCACAGCTTGAGTCCTTGAGAAGTGTGATCCAAAGTAAGCCTCTCCTTTTAAAAGCTGTATCTCTTGTACATGTGTTAAAACAAGAATACCCCCCCCCCCCAATATCTGACCAGCGCACCTCTGACAGATGTTCTGGGATCTTGAGTAAGCCACAGAACCATTGTAAGCCTCAGTTTGCCCGTGTACTAAGTGGGAATAATAACAATAGAACCTGGGTTCATAGGGCTTTTCTATGATCCTGTAAGACGGTGCACAAGAAACTTTACCACAGTGTCTGGCACTTAGGAAGCCCTTGACTCAAGGCTAGCTTTTATGTTCCTATATTCCCTGTCTTTCCTGACCCAGGAGTCTAGCAGATGGGACTGGACAACTAGATCCCTAGGAAAGGTAACAGTACTTTCTGCTTCCAGGAATTATTAGGGTCTAGGTAATAACTTGTGAAAGGTCTCCTCTCGAAAGATGCCTTCCCTCTCCAGGTTGTCTGCCTGGGGATGTAGCTATTCTGTCTTTTGAAAAAGCCAGTCTCTCCATCCCCCTGCAATGTCTTCTGGAGAACTCCCGTTGCCCAGAAAAGGCTTAGGCAGATGAAATTAGGTCAAGAATACCATACCCATGCCATTGGAGCAATCTTAAGCCAATAGAATGTGAAGTGGTCTGTTTTTCTTTTAATTTTGCATCTCACCAAAAGATGTGTACGCACATATACACACACACACTACTAAAACCAATGACCCAGTTGCAAACCTCAGTGAATTGCTGAGCCTTGAACAATTTTAGCCAACTGATGAAGATCCCAAATAATTTCCATTCTAATCTATGTTGCTTGACTTCTAAGGAGGTAATGGTCCCTTTGGTGACATGCCGTCCTTTCTGTACACAATTTATTGCAGTGACTTGCCTTTCTGAACTGTTAAAAAGTATGGAGGAAAAAACAGCTCATGAATTACAGCTACCTATTCTCAGCTGAGATGCTGGGCCCTGGCTCCTGACTCGGACAGATGTGGTGACACCTAGGACAGAAGGAGACAGGAAAGGATGAAAGGAGGGGAGAGACAGAACTGGAAACCCAAAAGGTGGTTGCATTAGCAATGATAGCAGTGATCATGGGTGTATTTTATAACTGTAAAGAACATTTACAAATATTTTGTCCATTTAGACAGTGTGTGTGTGTGTGTGTGTGTGTGTGTGTGTGTGTGTTTAGGTGCACCTGCATTGACATTCATATATATATGTGGAGGACAGAGGTCAATGATGGGAATCATTTCTCAGTCAACTTGTTATTATTATTATTATTTTGGGGGGGCATGATCTTTCAGTTAGACCTGGAGTGCCCTGACACTGGATTACAGATGTGTCTCATCACATCTGGCTTTTTATGTGTGTTCCAGGGATTTAACACAGATCTCCATTTTTTTTTCACAGCAAATACTTTATCAACCAAGCATCTCCAAACCTTCTGTCCATTTAATCTTAACAAAATGGCACTGTACGGGGGTGTACTTATGCCAGGATAGACATTTACAGTAGATGCATAGTCACAGCAAGCCCCAGGTCTTCTGGTGGTTGGGCAGTGGTTCTGATGAGTTATGGCTGATGAGTAGACTTTCCTGGGTATCTGGCAGTTGGCTCAGGAGCTTGTGGTCTTCCTGGATGGGTAGAATACTATTCAAGGTCATGCATTATGTCCTTCAGCAGACATAATGCTGCTGGCCCTAAGCTGAGACTGGTCTGGCCAGAGACTCCTCAGCTGTGGTTTCTGGGGAGGTGGGACAGGCTGGGCGAATTGATTCATGCGAGTGTGTTATTTCTGGAAGACGATGCAGAGCAAGAGCTTTGCTGAGTTGGGAAGTCTGACTTCTCTGTAAATCTCAGCTCTTGTCTGTGAATGGGTTTGTAATAATCAAATTGTTGTGAGAATTAAATGAAATAATATCATATCACTAATAATCACAAATTACCCAGTAAATATTCGGGCATCTGTGTCTTTAATCAATGCACTCACTGTCATCACTATCTTATCTTCATTTTCCCATTGTTGTCATTGGTATCATCATCATCATCATCACCGTCATCATCATCTCCATTTATGAAAGGGAGAGCATAGATTATAATTGCTAAATTGTGAAGCAAAACTGAATTTTCTGCATTGTGTAATAAAAATGTGGTTTCCTGGCCATATTGATTTGGGATCTCAGTGGAACCTAGAAGTCTTTCCTTTGAACAAGCTCCTGGGTTGATTTTGCATACTTTGTTGGTGGGTCCTATTTTGAGAACCATTGGTTTGATATTGAGGGACAAGTTAATGGAGGATTTGACAATATCCATGAAACCATAAGACCAGGCAGTGTGTATGGGTGTGTGTTTTTGTGTGTGCCTCTCTCTCTCTCTCTCTCTCTCTCTCTCTCTCTCTCTCTCTCTCTCTGTGTGTGTGTGTGTGTTTATGTGCAGTCTAGATCTTTGAAAATGTTCATGGATCCAAGTGAGATCATCAGCTTTGCTGTCCACACATCAATATTCAAGGACAGAAGCATCCCTGGGTTTTCTGGTCTTGCTTTATCTAGTTTTAGCCACTTGGGGTGAGCTGCTTAGAGGATATGTGTCTAAACACCCATATGAACTTTGGTGTGAGGATTGACATGGCAGGGTTATTACAAAAGGAAGAAGTACTTATTTATGCCAACAGTGTGAAGCAGCTAATCTACTTTATTGCTGCAATTAAATAATTCAAAATGAACTTGGAGACTAAACCTATGAGCTGGAGCAAATCCTTCTCTGGAGCTCCCTGGAACAAGCACTGTCCCCAGCTGCCCTTGTCCTGCCACAAATCTCAAAAGAGCTCCTGAAGTAGGGATTGGGCACTGACCTTGTGGGTTGTCTCTTTCATAAGACTGTGCTCCAAAGGGTGTTTGGAAAAAGAGGCCCATCTAAGCAGAATGTATAGCGGGTGACCAGGTGGCCACCAGGTGAGATGGACCAATGTTTGTGTGAGAAACCGTGCTGACTCTGCAGCTCAGATTTGCATCCTCTTCTCTGCAAGATAGCTAGAAGCTTTATGGGAGTGAATACTCTAGCCATCTCTACATCCGGGGCTCAGAAATAGAGTAAACACGTTTGGTAAACGGAAAACAGGAATCCGGCAGCAAGAAACACTTTTCCAAGAGGAACTGAATCGGTGTGAAAGAGAAGTTTGCTGGTGGCACTGCAGGAAGGGACCCAGAGGCAGATCCAGGAGAATATGGGGCAGTTACCTGAGAAGTACTAACCCTACCACCATGGGGGACATGCTTGTCCAGGGAAGGAAGGATGCTTTGAGATATTCTCTCACATCCTCCAGCTAGGGATACTGAAAGATGATGTAGTTACAAGGAAAAGAGCATTGATAAACTAACTGGGCTGCAGAAAGGCTGGACAGCAGCTGCAATGTGGGTATCCCCTATGCTCAGGCTTGTAGCCAGAGCACAGAGGAGCGAGAGCAGAAAATAGTAGGGGCCTGTGGTGATGTTTCAGCAGGTAAAGCCCTTGCCACTCAAGCATGGGGACTGGACACCCAAGTAAATGCTGGGTGGGTGTGGTGACCTTCTGGAAATTTCAGGATTCAGAGTGCAGAGATCGACAACCCTATCTGGACCAAGCTGGCTAGCATGACTAGCAAATCAGTGAGCCCTGGATTCAATTGAGAAACCCTGCTTCAGTGTTTAAGAAGGAGAGAGACAGAGAAAGACACACACCATCAAATTTAATCCTTCATACGCATTCACACACATGCCTTCACACACTCTTTTACACACACATGTGTGCACACACATTTGAGCACACACAGACACACAGACATATGCATGCACATACCACATGTGCCACACATAAGAATAAAACTAAAACTAAAAACCAAAAAAAAACCCAAAATCAACCTGGGATCTGATTCCAGAGGAGTGTGGAGGGAGGTACGTATCTTCAGTAGGAACTTGTAAGGAGCTTAAAGTGTATCACTTAGGTGGAAGAGGACAAAGGTTGATATAGGGTGACAAAGCTTACTTCCTGACATGGCTATGGACAGCTAGCCTCCTGGGGTCACACTAGTGATTCCATTCTGGGGCACTGGATGTGCTCACATTGCCATCATCATTGCTACTAGACATGAGTGTCCTGGGATTCCTGGTTATATCCCCACTGGAATCCTCCTTTCTAGAAAGTATTTTCTTTTTAAATTCTATATGCACACGTGGTAGTCTGGGCTATAGAACTCTAGGAACTACTCTGGTGTCTAGGAGAAAATAAAACCCAGACAACATACTATAGTGTTGTTATTCAGTGTGTGTGTGTGTGTGTGTGTGTGTGTGTGTGTGTGTGTGTGCATGTGTCCCATATGCACATATGTGATTTAAGAACCCATGCGTGTGTCTGTGTGTGGAGATCAGAGCTTGATGTTGAGTTCCTTCCTCAATGACCCCCTACCTTATTTTTTGAGACAGGATGTCTTATTGAACCTGGAGTTTACCAATTGGCCACAGTAGTTGGCCAGTATCTTCCAAGGATCCAACTGTCCCCTCTGCTAGATTATATTTGCATGTCCACATCCATCTTTTACATGAGATCTGGGGACTGAAACCTATGTCTCCATGCTTGTATGACAGACACTTTAGTGAGCCATCTTCTCGGCCCATTCTTCAACTTTTCAGCCCTCCACATGACTTTTGAAGAGTGATTTGTGACTTTATGTTGAAATGTTTGCAGAATATTTAATTTTATTAATTTTTTTTGAGGAAAGAGGCAAGAAAGGTGGTCTGGGCATCTTGCTTGGGCACTGGCATCTCTGCCTTGTTTCTTGGCTGCTATCCTTTTTGGGCCAATGGGGAATGCCCAGCTGCTGAGCTTTACTTAGAAGCAGAATAGCAGGTGTGGTAGCTGTTGGCAGTGCAGGCTGGTACCACATCTACAGGAAGATGCTCACAATTGTCCTGTGCTCCTGTCTTTGTGTCTAAGCCACCCCTTGAGGCAGTGGTGACTGCATGCTTCAGAAGCTTGTCTAATGTGACCATGCTTAGCATTGTTGCTGAACCAAGGGAGATTGTGGAAGGTCATTCAGTATACTAGCCATCTGTCATTAGAGATTACAGGTCTCTGGAATCATGCTATCTAACAGAACAATGGAGATGGTCATCTACAGGCATGGGATGCAGAGTTCTGTGCTCTCCAGCCATCTTGTAAAGTCTGATGAATGGGCCCATTTAACTTCTCTGAATTATTCAGCTGGCATTTCCAAGTCAAGCTTTTACCAAGTGCCCAACATGGTGTTTGTTATTGTTGGGGAGAGATGAAGGAGGTAGAATCCCTCCATGGTTTTGTAGAGCTATCTATCTAATGAAGATGTGTCAGCAACAGAGACCAGATACTCCGAAGGCTGTGTAAAGTGATGCTTTTTCGAAGACTCTCAGTGGGTCTTGACAGTGACAGTGATCATCTGAGTGATATAGAAAGTCACACACCACATAGGATGTCTCCTACCCCATAGGAAGATTCATATTTCATAGGACTCTCTACATACCATAGGAAGCCCCATATACCATAGGACACTGTGCATATCTAAGAAGCCATATGCCTCATGGAATGTCCCATATCCTGTAGGACACCCCATGAGAGACTTCACAATCCCTAATATGTCACTCTATTCTTCTCTCCGTGCAGTACACGGTGACCAGTTGTCTACTTTCTGTCTCTTAAAATTTCTAGGACTAATTTACTTCCTAGGCAGACTCGTCTGACCAGGGCTTGCACCCTTCTTTAGTCATATCTTATAGTACCCTCCCTAACATCTGAGAAGCTGTCAGCAATGACCCTCCATGCTGAGCCGTGGCTCTGGGAGAAAAAGGATTTGAGACAGTATGGAAATCCAAACTATAGAGAATAAAGCAGGATTGGGGTTGTCCTCTGCTCCAGGTAGGCAGCTTCCATGGAACACCTTTGGGCCTGGTTTCCTTTAGAGTGTAGATTTGCCCAGGTGTCTCTTTAACCAAGGTGAGGAGACAATGGTGGCACCTTAGATGTGGGCAATGGAAGCGAGTGCCTTCTTCTGGGAACCTCAGGGTGTCAGCACTTTTTTTTTTTTTTTTTTTAACATGTGAGTAGCTTTGGAGCAGACTGTCCAGATGAGAGGGCAGTGGAGTGGGATGGGACTGGTTGCATTCTGCTTTCAAGAGCTGTTATAAGGATGGAGGCTGAGGGTCAAGAACTTTGGAATCTCTGCCCAGGTAGAAGGGTAGACTGTTCACATGCCTAATAACTGGGAAGTACCAGCTCTTACCTGTGGATTTGCAGCAAACTCATGTGCTGCTGATGAGGGATCAGGTGGGCCCCTCTATGTCATTTACCCACTGTCTCATTCATTTACCGAAGCACATATTCACTCATTTCCATCCATTCACTCACTCACTCACTCAATTACTCATTCATTCACTCTCTTATTCATTCATTCATTCATTCACTGACATCAGTTAACTCATTTCTTCCTTCACACACATTCACTCAGTCTCGTTTATTCCTTTCTTATCCTAATTTCATTGATTCTTTCATTCATTCATCACTTCTTACTCAATGATTTCTTCACTGATTCATCACACACTCCACATGTCTTCATTTGCTCTTGGTTTTAATCTGCATTACTTATGACAGCTGCTAGTCATTGACTACTCGAAAATTAGGTAAATTTTCTAGTCCAAAATTAAATAAATCACAGATATAAAACAAACACTGGATTCCCAGGACTTAATTCAAGAATGTAAAATTCTTATGAATAATTTTTCAAAAATACTGACTATATGCAGCAGTAGAAATTATAGCATTTAGAATACTTGAGGGTAAAATAACATGTAAAGTATTCTATACTTCTTAGATATTTTAAAAAATGTGTGTGTGTGTGTGTGTGTGTGTGTGTGTGTGTGTGTGTGTGCGTGCGTGTGGTATATGTGCACTACATCAGTTAAGATAACTTAAGAAACCAGAGAAAGGCATTAGGTTCTCTGGAGTTGGAGTTACAAGCTTTTGAGCTACACAAAGCCGGTCCTGTGAATCCAGCTCAGATCTCACCCACTGGGCCACCTCTCAGCACCTATGCACCTTACTCTTTAAAAATGAATAAAAAAGCACAGGAGTCTAATTTTTTCTTACTCATTTAAAATGTGATTGCTAGCAAACTTAAATCGTCCTATGTGGTTGACATTATGTTTCTATTGTCCAAAGCTAGATTCCCCTGAAGGACATGAAGCCACTAGGTTGGCAGATCCAGCATCTGCTCCCTTAAAAATGCCAAGAAGGGAGGAAATGAGGAAGGAAAGCTGGCTCCCAAGTCCTCCAGCCAGGGACAGGGTACCCAGACCATGAATGGAGGATTTATTACAGGCCTCTCCTCGGGGACTTAGCACAATGTTTATGATTGATAAAGGCACTAAAGCTGTTCATTAGTTATGTTTGCTACTTTGTACTTCTGTGCCTCTCAATAGTGTGGGAATAGAAGCAGAATAAATTACCAAGTGATCTGGGAATTCCTGTAACCCACAACAAAATATGCTACATGTGTGTGTGTGTATGTGTGTGTATGTGTGTGTATGTGTGTACACTTTAATGAGATGCAATTTTGTTTCAATTTAGGAACTCCCCAAAGCTCTCCTGTTTTGTAGCCTAGCAGCTCTGAAGGCAGTAGCAAACGTGGAGATGAAATGGAAACAACCAGGCACAGTCCCTCTGCAGTCTTTGTGCACTGGTGACTCTGCTACTCAGTAGCAAATGCCAAGGATGTGCCCTTTCCTACACTTCAGAACTGCAGCCTCTGTTCTCTGCTTGTCTTTGCTCTGCTTCTGGGTTTGAGGACAGACACTCAAGCTAGAGTACAAGTCCTTGTCCAGAGTGAGGCATTTATTGGGCCCCAGCTGTGTGCAACTGGGAAAGCTAATGACAGGTGCAGGCTCCGTGTTGGAGAGGCTGTACCAGAGAGTGGAGAGAAATGGTCACTGCAGAGGATGAATCATGGGCACTTAGGCATGCTGTTCATTCAAGTGACAGGCATATGCTGGACACATGATCATTGCTAAGTGCTGGGGAAATAAAAGTGAACAAGGCTTGCTTCATGCCCTCAAAACATTCCAGTGAATTAGAAAATTATATAAAAATGAAATATCACTTGATAATGCCATATCTGGAAAGAGAGAACAGACTGCATTTTGTGTGTGTGTATGTGTGTACAAAACGGGATGAAATCCTCTGGATATTTATACAAAAATGAACACAAAGGTGGGGAGAAAGGAAGACACAGAGTCTAGGTGGCCCATGACCCAAGAGAAGACATGATTGTAAATTCTCTGCTTTTAAAAAGTAGACTCAAATTATGAACAGGGCAGAGAAACAAGAACTCAACAGCTCCAAGAGAAACACAAGAAATTCTTAGACAATGGCTTTTCCTCACCAACAGAAAAAGATTGTGGGGGAGGAGCTTAGACTTCCACTAAGAAGATACTTGGCCCCTTCTTGTCCTGTTGTTAAGGACTCCAATCACTGCCCAGTGATTAGAACGCCACCGTAGCGTCAGTAGGTACCATCTCAGGGTGGACGAGAGGAACATTTCCACTCATCTATCCTTTTGGCCATAGTATCTGAGGGAGCAAGAACAAAATGTCTGAACATCAGGAAGGAAACAGATGGGAGAATGAGAGTGATCTCAGAGTCCTGGGGGGTTAGCTTAGCAAGTGAGCTAATATTTGTGTCATTATAGTCCTGAAACAATAAAAGGAAGATTATGGAGCTGAAGAGTGAAGAAGCCATGACTGCAAACTACCAAATTTGGTAAAATTTGAATTCTACCAATTTAAAGAATGAAGTGAATCTCCAACAGAATAAACTCAAAGAAACTGCACAAAGATTCATGCCATATAGGTAAAATCTCAAATGATGGAGAGAAGGAAACTCTGGAGGCAACAAATAAGAGATGATGACTCTTGCATGAGTGGTGGGAGAGGAATTTGAGTGAAAACCTAAGTGTTTGACAGGAAGTGGCACTCTAAACACACACACACACACACACACACACACAAGCACACACATCATTTTTCAGGTCCCAGTGAAAATACCCTACAGGATATAAGCATGAATAAAGGCATTGTCAGATGAAGGTAAACCAAAGCAATTCGTAGCCTGCATACCTGCTCTAAGAGATTAGCTGAAAAGAAGTCTCTCAATATGGAGGAGGTGTAATAAAATCATCAACCCTGGAACACTAGGAAAGGGTATGATGAATATACCACATTTACTTTTTACTCTTGATTTTCTATATTATGTTTGGTGAGAGAAGCAGAAATTATAACAGCATGATGTGGGTTTAATATGTATGCTGCACATATTCAAGACAATTATAAACAAGAGAGGACAAGGAACTGTAAAAGGAAGTCAGATTTCTATACTTCAAGCTAGTAAAATGTCAACACAAGAGGCTGGGCAAGCCATGCAGGCATAATGTAATTCCTACATTGAATTGAGTGAAAATACAATATATCAAAATCCGTGGGACATGGTGACAAGCAACTCTGAGAGGGGAATTTTATAGTGCTAAATTTATACATTAAAAAGAGAGGAAAGGTCTCATATCATCTATATTTCCATCTCAAAACTCTAGAAAGAGGGGGAAATGGGACCAAAAAGGTAGAAAAAGAGAATCCGAAAGGATAAAAGGAAAAGAAATAAAATATTAAAAAAAAAACAGAAAATATATTAAAAATCAAAGAAATAAAGATCGATTTTTCTTAAAAAAAAAAAAAAGCAGTGACATTGACACATCTCAGAAGACTGAGGAGGGGAAGGTAGAACTTGCCAAGTTTGAGGCTGAAATGGAGGACAGAATCACAAACCTACAGGCCCTATGAGGTTAGTGAGGGAGTGAGTCTAGGAACTTCACACTTGTGAATCCAGCAGGTCAGGGGAGACAGATGACAGTGCACCACGACAGTTGATTCAGTAGTGAGCTGGTAATCAGGGGAGACA
>NW_022196915.1:57606525-57688834 GCF_008632895.1 Mastomys coucha
GAGCTGGTAATCAGGGGAGACAGATGACAGTGCACCACGACAGTTGGTTCAGTAGTGAGCTGGTAATCTGAGTAGCCTTACAGCTAAGATTTTTTTAGAACATTTGGATTTGAATTTATTTAGTTGGATTCTTAGGTATAAGAATCTCTCTATGAAGAAATTTTATTTTTTGAAAGTTAAAATAACATTAATGTTAATTCCACAGATTACCTTCAGAATATAGAAAATGAGGGAACAGCTCCATGTCATGCTATCAACTATTAGACTAGTCAAAACCAATAAAACGGAAACTATAGAACAGACCTCTTGTGACTACAAATGCAATAGCTTTTAACTAGTTGCACATGGAATATATCAGTATCTTAAAAAAAAAACATAAGGAAGATACCTTTATTCCTGATCAAAAAGTTGGTTCAACATTTAAAAAATCAATCAGAATACAATATCAAGAAGTTAAAGACAAGAAAGTAATGTGATTTTTACCTATCAGTGCAGAAAATTACATTTGCATTATTGACTTAAAATAACTCAGAAAAACAGAACTAGAAAATTGTTTTTTCCCAACTAGATAGAAATGCTGTGCTCAGTCATGACAGACCTTGGAGCATTCTTCCTCTGACAGTGACAGCAAGTCAAGAATGCTCACTCTCACCAATCTTATTTGGCACGGTACTGGAAGTTATAGCTATGATGATAAGGGATGAAGAGGCAATAGATCAGGAAAGAGGAAATAAAATAATGTCTCAAATTTCCTAATTATATAATTGTCTACATATAAAATCCCAAGAACATCACAAAATCCTTAGAAGTAATATATAATTCTAGCAAGTCCATGGGATAAAAATGAACAAAAATGACATTAAAATCATACACAACAAAATATTATAAATGATGAATCAAAAATAGCAAAGGGAGGAAAAGGAGGAAAAGATGAAGAAGAGAAGGTGGAGAAAGAGAAGGGAAGAAGAGGAAAGAAACACTGAGGTGTGACTCTCATAAGATAAACAGAGGGCCTGAATGCTGAAAGCAAGAAAATGTTGACAAAAGAAACCAGAAAGTCAAAATAAATGGAGACGTACCATGTTCATAGACTGGGATGTAGTGAAGATGGCATTTCCCCTTAAAGCCATATATAGATTCAATGAAATTCTTTTTAAACTATTAGGCTTTTGTAGAGAAAATTTCTTCTAAAATTCATATGAAAATGTACAGAGATTAGAGCAGCTAAGAAATTTTGTAAAACTGGAATCAGTGGAAAGGTAAAAAGATACAGCCATTTTGGAACAAAGTTTGAAAGTTTTTTAAAACAAACATGCAACAATCCAGTACAATCCAGGACAATTCAGCACAAAAAGTACAACCCAGAATTATATTTTTCAATATTTATCCTAGAGATGAACCTTACAGCCATACAAAAATCCTGTTTGTGAAAACTTGTTCATAATGGTCAATAACTAGAAACAATCTAGTTATTGATTAAATTGTGGCACATCTGTTGTGTAGAATAGTGCTTAGCCATGAAAAGGAAACTCTACTGATACATACAACCACTTGGATCAATCAGTAAAGAATCCATGGAGAAGAAGGTTGGGCTTGCTATATGGTTAATTTCTACAATACAATAAGTAACCAGTTGCTTCCTGGTTGCCAGGGCCTATAGGAGATGAGATGTAGCTAAGGGAGACAGGAAGAGATCATGTTTCCATCAGGGTAGCATGAAAGATCCTGTGGATGTCAGAAATGTTCTGTATCTTGATTGTAACCCTGAAAACATTCTGTCTGGGACAGTGTACTCTAGCTCTGTGAGATGCTATCACTCATGGAAACCTGAGTTCTGTAAAGGATATATGGGATTTCTCTGTGTTTTTACAAGATGTATCATAATAGACTTAAACTAAAGTGCTGAACTAAGAATGTTTTAAGAAAGGAAAGGGCATAACTTAATTTGCAAGTAATAACATAGAATTATATAAAAACATTTTTGGATCACAGGGATGGGGAGTTACTTTTGCATGGAGCAGTTAGTGATGGTCGCAAACACCAACACATGCACAGGGTCTGAAGGAAAGAATTTTCATTCCTCTTTCTGCATACGATTTTGCCTTTCTGCTATAGCTTCAGTCCTAAACATTCCCTAAGGCCAATGTCTTAAAGGTTAAGCCTCCATCCTTGGTACTATCGGCAGAAAAGGGAATCCTTAGGCTGTAAGGCTTATTGGGAGGTCTTTGTCATTGAGGATCCAAGCCTCTTCTCTGCTTCCTGGCCACCCTGTGGTGAGCTGCCTCTATAGCCACATGTTCCTATCATTGTGCTGTCTTATCATAGACCCAAATGTAATGAGCTCAAGCAACCATGGGTTGAAGCCTCTGAAACAGTAGGCTGAAGCAACCTTTCCTCTTTCTAAGTTTATCATTTCAGGTACTATGGTACAGTAACAAAAACTGATTAACCCAGTGAAGGAGATGGCTCAGTGGTTAAGTGCTTGCTATGCATGTGTGAGGACTGGTGTGCAGACCTTTGGTAACTCTGTAAAACCTGGGCATTTGGGCAGATGCCTGTCATTTTAGTAGTTGGAAGCAGAGACTAGAATCCTCCAGGCTTGCTGACCAGCTAGTTTAGCCAATCAGTGAGCTCTAGGTTTAATCAGAGATCCTGTTTCAAAGATACAATGTAGTGAAAGAAAATGCTATGAATTGCTCTACAAGTTTTTAAAATCAATCTAAGAGTTCAAGGAGGCAGGTGCTACTATTTTAGACAAGCACGCTGATGCTTGGAGAGGTCCAGACACTTTCTCTAGGTCACTCAGAGGACAAATGGTAGGACCACTCTGGTCTATTTCAGGGTGTTGACTACTGAAAAATACTTTTGGCTACTTTTTAAAAAAATGTTATTTTTCTCTTTATCTTAATTTCCAGCATCTTTTTGTACTAATAAAGCCATTTAGAATATTTTGTTCTCTCTTTTCTACTTGATTTATTGCCATAACTTTTATTTTAAAAGGTCATTTCTTGAGGGTTTATAATAGTCATATTTAACTTGATCACAGTCTACCCAAACTGATGTCACACCTCGTTACTTACTGTCATGAAGAGAGTCTAGCTGTTCATTGCAGCGTCTTCTGTTCTGTGCCGTCACATACTTAATTAACTTCACAAGCCTATATACTCCAGCATTAATTTTCTGTTTCTTTTAAAAACTCAAAGTTAAAAGATCAGATACCACCCCAAATCTACTGTTTTCAGCTTCCTTCAATTCTTAAGTCCAAATTTCCATCCGCATCATTCCCTGAGCTTGGCCATCTTCCCATAGCATTTTTTGTAGTGTGACATACAGAGATTTTACTTAACTTTTATGGTTATTATTATTTTTTTTTTTACTGGCTTTGGAATCTAGGTTGAAGAATCTAGGTGCTCCTCTTTATGAAAGTTAAAGGCGTCTCTCTGCTACTTTCTGTTCTCTGTTGCTCCTGATAAGAATCAGCCATGATTGTTATTGTTTCTCTGCCATATGCCATGTGGCCTTTTCCTCTGACTTCTGAGATATGTTCTCATCAGCTTTATATTTTAGTGACATTTTTCTTTGCATTTTGTCCTCATAGGTTTATTGACCACCTGGGATCTGTAGTTTTGGTCTCCATATTCCAAGGAAACTTTTTCTTGTATTTTGTTAGTTTATCTCATGAAAAAAATTTAATTGAAACCAGGAAAAAGAGCTGGAGAGATGGCTCAGCAGCCAAGAGCACTTGAGGCTCTTGCAGAAGACCTGGGTTCAGTTCCTGGTGCCCACATGGTACCTCACAACTGTCTGTGACTCCAGTTTTAAGGCATCTGACATTTTCTTTTAGTGTCCTCTGACACTGAATACACATGGTCCAGACACATACATAGAAAAAAACCACTCATATACATAAAATAAAACAAAAAATAATGAATATTATTCCCATTATATTTAAGTTCAAGACTCAGCATGTTATTTTGTTATTATTCTTACATTTAATTGTAATTATTAGAGTTTATTAATCCTAGGTTTAGAGCCTTCATGTTGAATTGTTGAACTTGATTCAGTAATGCAGCACTTCAACAAGTGAATGCTTGTCTTTTTTTTGTTTTATCACTTCCTTAAATTTTGTACCAAAGGTCTTACATATCATGTAACTCCAGATACTTCTAATAGTACCTTAAAGGATATTTTTCATTATTTCCAATATCTGTGTTGTCTATGGCTCTGTATCTATTGGCTGTTTTACTCCTTAATTAACATATTTCCCTATTTTTTAAATTTCTAGTAATATTTGCATATTTTAGGTATATTATGCATAATATAATCTAGGTGCTCTGGATTAAGTTTTTTTACTCTGAAGAGTGGAAATTCCTTTCTCTCCAACAGTAAACTCCTGAACTTATTACTTTTTTAATTAAGGAAATTTGTTCTTCCACAGTTTCACACACATAACAATATTTATTCCCCCACCCTTTCCCCATCTCCCTGCCATCCTGTCTATCCATGCTCCTCCTCCTCCCTTGAACCTCACCTGCACATTCATGTTATTCCTTTGTTTTCTGTGTCTCTGAATTTAATCTGAATCATATGGGTGGCTATGGATTTGGAGCTAGCTGCTGGAGTCTGATGAGCTGAGCACTGGGTATACAACCAGAGACAATGGGTCTTCTTCTCCTAGAGTCTACCAACAACCAATAGGTCAGCAGTAAAGAGAAAGTAATGTACTCAAACACATAAAAAAAAATCCAGAAAGGATGAGTATTATTGACTATCCCTGTAGGCTCACCAGGACTTTGTAATAGATGCTTTAGCAAACCAATATACTTTGTGTGTTAGTCAGCTTCCTGTCGCTCTAGCAGATGGGCAGCAGACAATCAACTCATGAAGAGGAAAGGCTTGCTTCAGCTAACAGTGTTGGAGACATCAGTCCAAGGTTGAGAGGTTGTGTCGTTTGGACACTTGGAAGGAAGACAGCACTCTCTGTCAGGGAGCACATGGTTAAGCATAGCTACTCATTTCATATTGGGCAATTAAATGAGAAAGGAGAAGACAAAGGGTCAATCAAGGGTATGCTTAAAATAACCCAAGCCTCCACATTCTAAAGCCACCACAAGCCCCTGGAATAGATTCTAGTCAAAACCTTCAGCAATCCCTTCATTACGTTATATAAGCTTCACCTCCTCTTGGCTATTCCCCATCCCTTCAAACTCTTTCACAAAACATATTTTATAGGGCTGAGGAGTTAGGTTGGCCATAAAGGACCTGCTCTGTAAGCATGAGGACCTGAGTTCCAGAATCCATATAAAACATCTGGGCACAGTGGTACACATTTGTAATCCTAGAGCTAGGGACTCAGAGACAGGTAGATGTCTGGGGCTTCCTGGTCAGCTAGCCTATTGTAGTTGGTAAACCACAGCCCAATGGAAGACTCTGCCTCAACAGAAACATTGTGAAGGACTCATGTAAAATGGTACTTGAGATTGTCCTTGAGTGTGCACATATGGTCTTGTGTGTCCCCCCATGCATACATGTGCACATGCAAATATTATGTAATGTTATTGATTATGTAGGGACAGGGACAATATACACTCTTCTAAGACATGTGACCTAGTTCCTCCAACTAAGTTCTACTTTCTATTTTTATCATCTCTCTGTCATGTTAGCATGATAGATACACCAAAGAAGCCATCCATCGCTTACGTCAGAGTTCTCAGGATCCAGTCACTTCCTAGCATTTGGCAACCACACCTTCCACTAGAGGAGCCTGTAAGAGACAATCAATATTCAAATCACAACACTGACTTGCCTGTGTGTACTTCTGCAGCTCACTTGAATGCATGTGTTTTTGTGGATACATGCATATATATGTTTATTATCCACTTAGGTAATAAGAATGAAAACCAGGCTCTTTGTGTTTAATGACATTTCAATTTTCCTTGAAGTTGTCACCATCCCCTGCCCTTTCAGTCACCAGCTGAAGATATCTGTAACTTGGGGACTTGGCTGTTGCTTAAATCTCCTAGAAGCAGCCTTGAGAAGGAGCTAGGAGAGTTAGTTCAATGAACAACAGTCCCCAGTCCTCCTAGACTCTCTCCTAAGCTAGCTCTTTCTGGTGCATTCTATTACTAGAAAGAGACAGCCCATATTGCATTACCCCAGCTTCCCAAAATGTCTTTTCTGAAAACATACATCTAATATTTACCTGCAGTTTCCATCTTTGTTGCTAAAAGATGGTGGCATGAAGAATACTCTGCAGGTTTTGTGTAACTACTGTTGAAGACACTCTTCATTACATCGTTTCACATCTTTCATAATGACCCACAAGGATGCTGCCCATGCCTTTTCCTTTTTAATCACAGAATCCTTTCTTCAAATAAAAGATTATGTGGAAACTTAATGAGTAAAGCAGATCAATGTGGTTGAAATAGAAACTGGAGGCTCCTGAATCTTACTGTCCTATATTTTTTTCTCTACACATCCTTCTTAGCCTCCCCTCCCCTAAGTTCTCCTTTGTGATCTCTTATGAACAATCTTCCAAAGAATATAATATTAAAATAACTAGTTCAAGTCTAAGGCAGAGGGTGTTCTGAGAATTTAGTGCCAGCAGAAAATTAGTCTCATTAGATAAATGGCTGTGTTCATTTTTTATATTACCGAGATTTATAGCAGTTTATTGTGAGGTTTTTTTTTTTTATTTGTTTGGTTTTTTTTTTTTTTTTTTTTTTTTGCCTTGAATGAGAAAAAAATTTCATGTATTGGGTACTCACAGTATGGTCTTCCTTGTCTATAATTTCTATATAGACCAAAGTCACTGTTTTAGTTTCTTTTTCCATCAAAGATGCCAAGTTTATCATGTTTCTTGTTTCAAAAGTATCATTGGGTCAGACAAAGAATGAGAGTCCATGAACATGTATCTATTCTCCACTATCCAATAACTCTATTCCTACTACCAACTGTCTCCCTACCATATTCTACAGGACTTGATATCTAACATATTAGGATATGTTTAGTGAACATGCATTATTTTGAACCTGCCCATGCCCATCCCCACACATGGGCACTCTCACCCCAACACAGAGACACATCCACACACATACCATTCATTATCTACTCTCCTAACACTCATCTGCATCAGCATGTGTTAATATAGTTGATAATTTTCAACCACAGCATTCTCTGTGGGGAGTAACCACCATCTACAACGCATGTGTTCCCACTTCCTGTACTGTATTGTATATATACTCAGGTTGCCTCTAATACCTGACACCACACTATAAATAAAATTGAAATGTACATCCTTAGACCTGTACCTCTTTGGAGTGTACAGCTATTCATCAGAGAAATAAGCGTAGGAGTGGAATTTCTGGACCATAGCATATGTGTGCATTTAATTCACCTAGCTATTGGCAGATTGTTCCCTGGAATGGCTGCAATCATCCGCAGTGCAGGGGGTGCCTGCTTCCTTAAATCTCCAACAACTCTTGGCATTATCCAATTTTCTGATTTTGCCCAGCTGTAAGATATTTTTTGTTTCTTTTTCAGTTTGCATTTATTTTGTCCTTAATTACTGTGAGCAGATACTCATAAGCTTTCTTTGTTTGTTTCTCTCTGCAGATTGTCTGTGTACACTGCTTGTCATCTTTCCACTGGGACTGTTGCCTTTTCCTTGTTAATTTAAAAATATGTCTTCTATGTTCAGGATTTGCCTATAGAATTGTGATGTGAGCCTCGTACAGATTCAAATGTGCTACAAGTGTGAGGGTTTGAATGTGGAATGTCCCCCACAAACTTGTGTGGTTGAATCCTTGGTCCCCAGCTAGTGATGCTGTAGGGAAAACTAACATGTTTCTTTGAACATGGGCATTGGTGGTGTACACGGGTCACCAGGGGTGGGCCCTGAAGGTTTTGTTTGCCTCTGGTTCCACCTGACACTCCATTTTCTATCTGTGCCACTATGAACACACTCCTTTAGCCACCACCTGTTTGCTAACATGAAACTGAACACACTGCTCTCAACTCCATAAATGACTTTCCATCAGTATTTCATCATAGTGATGACAAAAACGGCTAGCAACCTTAAAAGAGAGTTTTTAAATAATTACTTTCAGGAATATTTTTCCTTAATCTATTTTATTTATCCCACCAGCCTTAGACATTATCACATCAACATGCAATCAGTGAACTTTCCACAGATTCTTTCGCATTGTGTACTTTGTGTTTCTAGCATCCCACAGTTCCAGTCAGTTACAGCCCTAGTGCTCAATGGTCATGTGTGTCCTGTGGTGACCATACTGTATAGTGACACTATCTTTATAAATTACTTTTTATGTTCCATATCTTGCTAATATTTTTCCCATTTTACGAGCTCTCATTTTATGATACTGACTTACTGGTGGTCTTTATAGATGTCCTTAATTATGATATTTAACATGCTAAATCATCTTAGTTTACTCAGAAACATATTTATTTTCACTCAGAATCTCTTTTTTCTGCTTTTATCTTTGTCAGAGGCTCACATATAAAATTTCTCTGCCCCAAAGTCCTTTAGAATGTCTAAAATGTTTATGCCTCTTGCAGAAAAAATTATAACAGGGCTCCTGCTTTGGTCCTTATTTACCATTTTAGCTGAAACAAAGTTAAAAAAGAAAAAAGATGTCTATATTCACACATATACATCTATGCACACACATATATGAACCTATGGATGTCTAGATGCACACCATACACACTGAACATAAAATGAAAAAAACCCACAGTTTTGAAATGTTTTGTTTCACTGGCTTATCCCTGTGTGTGTGTGTGTGTGTGTGTACACACTTACCATGACATGCATGTAGAGGTCACAGGACGACTTAGAGACATGGAATCTCTCCTTCTGCCATGTGGGTCCACAGGGCACACGTCATCAGGCTTAGTAGAAGATGCCCTTGTCCCCTGAGCCGTTTGTCTGGCCTCAAAAAATGCAGTGGTTGAGAATGGACATCAAGCAACAAAGGACAACAGAGTTCGAGAAATGAGAAATAAGCAATTTGATCTTTATCCTGGAGAAGAGAGAAGAAGAGAGGAGAGGACAGAGGGAGAGATGGGAGTAAGGGAGGGAGCAGAGGGGAAGAAAGAAGAGGAAGGTGAGTAGAGTAGCAGAAAGGAAAGGAGAGGAGAGCACAGGAAAGACCCTTAAGGCTTTTCATGGGTCCCTTGAGAGTAGTGAGTGCCCATTGACACACGTGAGTGAGGAGACCATTGACATTGGGGGAAGACAGACTCTCAAAGAAGAGACTGAGCACCGTCAAAGCCCAATAGAGCCAGGTTTAACGCCTTCTTCCTGCCAGGCACTGCATACTGAGTGGGTAGAGTCCTGCCAGGCACAGCATGAAGCTCACTGCATACTGAGTGGGTAGAGTGCTCAGGGAAGACGTGCTTCATTATTTTGGGAATTCCTAATCTACTAATTTACTCATAAAGCAGAAAATACATTTTTAGAGTATTTAATAAAGCTTCAAGTGTCACTGGATGTGGTGGCTCACTCCTTTAATTCCAACACCCATGAGGCACCCAGAGACAGGTGGATCTCTGTGAGTTTGAGGATGTCCCTGTATACGTAGACAGACGTAGAACATCTAGGGCTATATAATAAGATCCTGTCTCAAACAAACAAACAAATAAAAAAAAAAACCAAAGCAAAATGAAACAAAACAAGTAAAAATATTCCAATTTCTTTTTATTTTTACATTATAATATTGAGTTTGTTTTTTGAAAGCAACCTTGTTGCGAGAATTAAAAAAAAAAATCTACCCCGCAACTCTCTTTCCCACTGGACCACAACACTATGGTTCTAGTACCGGTACCACAACACTATGTCCCAGCAGGATCATGCTATTTTCTCCCAGCTAGCAGCAACATCTAGCTCACACGCAATGTTTTACACACCCTCACAATCATTCATCTAGCACCTAGTGCCCAGTAAAGCATGACTTTTAAGGCTTAATTATCTAATCAGGTTTATATAATAATAAGATCACAATTACAAGATGCCAATACAATAATTTCAGTGCCAAATGATAAAGACAATGTTTTGACCCAATTAATCTAACTGTGTAAAAACCTTAGCTTGGTGGTTATAACCACACGGGGTCTGAATCGCCATCTTCCTCTGCCTCCATGATGATTTTCCTCACCTTCCTCTCTCTGACCTTTTTCCTCCTCAACTTCTAGCTCCATCTCTCTATTCCTGTCTAATCGCAGGCCTGTCACTGCCCTAATGTGATTGAACAGAGAAAATGCTGCAACACAACTCGTCATAGCTACAAACCCTATTAGAGACAAAGTTATAGATAGAGAAAAATTACTGACTTGCCCAAGTTGGCTGGGTATGGAAATACACATTCAAGAACTCAGGAGCCCAACATAGCAGAAGTATTTCCCAACACTTGGCCCTGGGGAATTCCTCATGGTATCACTATTTCTCTTCAATGATGCTGGCAGGGAAGTTTAATACTTGGTTAACTTATAAGAGAGAGAAAGGAAAGAAAAGAGAGAGAGAGAGAGAGAGAGAGAGAGAGAGAGAGAGAGAGAGAGAGAGAAAGAGGAGGTGATAGAGCTCTTCTTTTTTTTTTTTGTTTTGTTTTTTTGATTTTTCGAGACAGCGTTTGTCTGTATAGCCCTGGCTGTCCTGGAACTCACTCTGTAGACCAGGCTGGCCTCGAACTCAGAAATCCGCCTGTCTCTGCCTCCCAAGTGCTGGGATTAAAGGCGTGTGCCACCACCGCCCGGCTGATAGAGCTCTTCTATAGATAGATCCCCATATAATTTCTAGTCTTTCAGTTTGGTTCATCTCACCTGGATGGCAAGAACCACAGGTCCATATGTGATGTTAATGATGGACCTTAAAGTGTAGAGACCTTGTAGAATGCATACAAGCAAAATCAGCCTATAAAATTCCCTAAAACTACTTCATGTTGGAAATTTCAAGCACTTAAAAGAGTTGCAAGATACTGGTTTTAGGGATATCATATTCAGTATGTGCTTGATATGAGTGCTTCCTATTTCCTTAAATCACCAGAATTGCATTTATTACAGTGGGCACTTGCAGCAGAAAGTGTATAAGAATTGAGAGTCTGCAGCCCCTCACTCAGGAGGATGTGGCTGCCAGGTAGAAGGGTAGATAGATTCAATTTTAAATTGATCTGTCTCTCTTAATTTTTGTAGAACTAGAATGATTGCATGTGAGTGAATAAAAGGTACTTGTGATGTGATTCCACTGTATGCAGCCTCAAGCTATTTCTCAGCCATTGCATGCCTGTAGAAGACATCACACATTAACCCCAGCTCTTTCACACATAGGACCTGGAACTAACCTGAGAATCCATCCAACTCAGTTTATCCCTGGCAACAAACAGCCTGTGAAAGTTGGCATGGATTATTGTTATTGAGACGGTTAATTTTGATTGCCAGCTTGAGGTGATATAGAGTCAGCTATGAGACACAGCCCAGGTAGCTCTGTGTAGGCATCTCCAAGAATGATTGAGGCAAGACTCTCCTCCAGCGTTGGTGGCCCCTGTGTAGTGTTGTTTTCAAAGTGTTATGATGTGTTGCTTGCCTGCCTGCCTGCCTTCACTTCTTATTTGTATGTTCATCTCCTCTTCCTTCTTCCTCCTTCCGTTTCTCCTCCTCCCTCAGCTCTTCCTCTCCCTTTTCTGCAGTGCTCACCGACATCAGACTTCGGATTTTAGCCTTCCAACCTTGACTCTCGATCTCAGAGTCAGATTAGGACTGATGAAGTATCCAGCTTCATGAACTAAACAGTTAACCGAAGTTCTCAGTACCTCTAAACTGCAGAGAGCTATTGCCAGGCCATTTAGTCACCACTGTTTCAAAAGTTTTAGCAAATCTCCTTGTACAATATTCTACCAGGTCTGTTTTTCTACACACGCACTCTATCACACACACACACACACACACACACACACACACACACACACACACACACACATGCGAAAAGAAGAAAAAAATGATAAGTGATAAAGACAGATATGAACGAACTGTTATTCCAGGTTGACTCTTGGGGACACTTCCGCACCTGCTCCAAGGATCTATAGCTGAATATGTGACTCAACAACCAACCTTATCCTTCTCATCCCTCAGACCTGCATCCTCAAAGGGTCCTTCCTGGCTAGTGCTCCTTCACACCAATCTGCCTTCAAATAAATCAGTAAGTGGACAGATGAGCCAATGCGAGTATTAGAATATTTGAAAAGGGTGGTTCTCAAGACAACAGACATATGCAATAATCCATTTCGGCATGGGGTGAATTCAGTCTAACCAAAGGGCTATCACTGATGTCAAAGGCAGTTAGCATCACACTGTCTGTGTATCTATTTCTTGTTAGCTCTCCAACACTGAGCAGTAAACACATTACCCTGTTTTGCAAACCTCTCCTAAACAAATATTCTGACAGCAATGTTAACCATTTTTCCTCCCCTCCCACCAGCCCTCCCATACCTTTGACTTACCTTCAGCCTTTCATTCCTAAACATTTCAAGTTCAAGACCCCAGGAGCCTGCTGAGCTCAGGGGCAGGAGCCAAGGTAAGAACATTTTCTCTTTTGATTTCTTTTCTCTTCACCACAGCTAAAAATATACATCTCTCCACCCCATCCTGTCAATTCCTCTGTAATTAGAAAGGCCTACAGAGTCTCCCCTGCCAAGGCTGTATCCTGGAGTAGAACTCAGGGAGCAGGTAGGGCAGGTGGGTGATGAGGGAAGAAGCTAGGTGTCTGGGGGCAGAAGGACATCAGGATTTTTTGACAAAGTTGAGTCCATCAGGAAGAGGATGTATGTGTCGGAATGACTGACTTCCGTTACGAAGGGATACGTTGCAAGGACCCTTCTATTTCTTGAGATACTCGCTGCTCTTTTCTCAGATGATGGGAGTATGAATAAGGGCACATCCTACATGAACTTGCTGCTCTGAGTCAGAGATGGATTAATAATAGAAAGTTTGAATGCATGCTGGAATATGACTGCTGGTGATTATAGATATAGGATAGGATACTTTGAGGAAGAGTTTGTGTTTTTTTTTTTTCTGTATGACTTCCTGATTTTAAAAAATAACAAGCATGAAAACATTATTAAAAAAAAAAACAAAAAATTGAAATGTGGGTTTAGAGTACTTGATAAGCATGCACATGAGGCTGTAGGTTCAATCGCCAGGACTGGCATAAACAAACAACAAACTGTTACAAATACAAACCAGACTATAAGAAAGATGGTGAGTGCTTTATGAGTTCATATTTTAACATGAGAAGTGCCTTCCAGTTGGAGATAATTTCTGAACCAGAGTATCATTAGCTCATTTAAAAGATTGAGTCTGAGTATACAGAGAAAAGTATGGCTGGAACACAGGATGAACTGGCAAAGGCAGCATGTGCAATAGAGGGCCAGACTTGGACCCCACTGTGAGGGTATTGTGTGCTAGTCAATGATGCTGGTATTTCTTAGTTCCTCAGCCATGGGAGTGGGTACTTGTGGCTATGTGAGTTGGTATTTCGGAGAGAGCTCAAATCTGCCAGATATCAGTGTGGTATAATCTTCCTGGAGCAATTTCCAATTTTACTTGAAGACCCTTGGGGAAGAGGTTGAATGCCTTCTCACTGATTGGGAAACCATAGATTGGGAAGGATCATGGGAGATCTTGGTTGGTGTCAGGTTTGGAGGAGGCCTTCTGTGGTGACAGGAAATGAGGGGACTGTGCTATTTGTTTGTTGTAAGACTCTCCTAATAGCTTGTGTTAAGTGAGGGGAGGGAGATTTAAGGCAGGGAGACCATTTGCAAGCCTCATGCAATTTTCCTGGGGAAATGAATGACTGTGGATTAGAATGTTGCTGGGGAGGGGAAGGAGGAATTGATGTTCCAATTTGATGATGAGCATGAGGCCACTAGGGCGACAAGGTCTAGGTTGAGAAGAGGAGAGAGACAGGGAACAACTGTGTGTGATAGTGAGACCTCAGAAAGCTGGCTGGGGAGGAGGACAAAGTGATGAGAAGGCACTGTACACCTCCTTCCTAGTATTCTGAGCAAGTCACTAGGCTCTCCAGCCTTGGCCCCTTCAGTCCCTCTGCCAGGAGTGGGCATCTGCCATTATCCCTTCTACAGTGTTCCCACCCAAGAGAGAATTACAGCTCCTTTTGTGCTTTCTCTGAATGACCTAAGCTTCTAGCAACATATTTATCACTCTTGGTAGAATGTTCTAGTTTCTGTGGGTACTTTCTTCCACCAGACTGTAGGCTCCAATGTCCAGTCTTTCATGGAGAAGATGCACAGTGAATATGCTCAGGACGAGTGAATGAAGTACCAAAAAGCAAAGGGAAAAAGAGGAGGGAAGGAGGGGATGAGGGAACCAAGGAAGGGAGGGGCTGGGAGAAATAGAGGGTTCACAGAGAACAACATTATGCACACTGAAGAATAGTATTGGATAAGAGCTAAGAAGTGTGACTTGGCAGTTGGGAGAGTCCTTGGAAAGAATAAACTCCCTGGCAGGGTGAGAGTAGAAACACTCTGCCAAATTTATATGAAAGAATGGCTAGGAGATAAGAACATGGAGACCCAGAGTCAGGGATTTTTCTCTTTTTTCTCCAAGAAGCACCAATATTACAAGTGATGCAAATGTTAAGATGTGAAGCGAATGACATGGCCAGAGAGATGCCGAGAGAGCTGAGTCACAACTGAGATGGGAGGGGATGGTGGACATGGAGCTGAAGAGCTCCCCCAGATCTAATGAAGAGCTCTCCACAACCTGCACATAGCCTGATCATCCAGTTTTACTTTGCACTATCTTCCTCAAGTCATCACTAAGGCCATCCATTCTTGTTACTTCCATACAGTAATTGTCCTACCCTGGAGAGATCGCCTCTATCATGTCATGTTCTGGTGCTTTAAACCCCTTTCAATTATGAAATCCAGTGTCACCATAGCCCCTGTTCTTCTCTCTGAGCTGCACTTATTTTAACATATAAAGGGGAGATGCCCTGCATGGTTGTTTGACAGGTCCTTGTGTACTAGGACCTGTCACAACAATGCAAAGCTCCTTGGTTAGGGCAAGTTTACCTCATCCTGTATTGATATTCAAGAAAATGCTAGCTCCACAGGATGCTTGGCCACCCAGGGCTCTGAGGAGAGTTGTGTTTGGACCTTTGTTGTGATGTACAGTACATGTTCTTATTGTGGGAAGTGTCTCTGAAACACCTTGACTCCATATTTTTTCTTTTCTTTTTTGAGATTTTAATATAATTATAGCATTTCTCCCCTTCCTCTAGAATCTCCCTTTCTTCCTTTGCCTCTTTTAAACTATATATATATATATATATATATATATATATATACACACACACACACACACAAATATATATGTATACTATCTATATAGAAATATATACATATATACATTTATGTATACACATATAAACATCTGATCTATATGGGTTCATATATATATATGGATATACATTGATATATAAATATACATATCCAGTGTACATATATATATCCAATGTATATACATATATATACATATATCCAAAAATATACATTTATACATTTAGAAATATATATTTATATATACACACACACATATATGCACACACACACATATATATGTGTGTATATATATATTCATTTGGATATATATGTTTATGTATATATATTTATAAAATTTGGAAATATATTACATAATTATAATATATGCTTTTATAATATATTATTACATAGTAAATATATAAATAGAAAATATAAGTAAAGTATATAAGTATGAATATTTATAAATGTATATATTTTCAAATATATAAATAAAACCTGCTCAGTACAGATAATGAGTGCTACTTGTGTGTATATATTTTCAGGACTGACCATTTGGTTTTGGAGAACTAGTTGGTGTGCATCTCCCTAGGGAAGATTATTTCTTCTCCTCTTAGCATTCCTTAGTTCTCTATAGTTCTTTGTGTATGTCTATTGGGCCATCCTTTTTTAGTTCATGTTTAGGGAGTCATGTTGGTGAGATTTTGTGGGTTTAGCTTGTGACACCTAGCAGACATAACATGACATGATTCTCTGACTTGAATCTCCTTGATTCTCTGACTCTTACAATCTTTCTGCCCCCCTCTTCTGCAGTGATCCCTGGCTATGAGGTGCAGTAGCTGGGTTGTGGATATTCCACTTAGTACTGGCCTCCACAGCTCTGCATTTTGATTAACTGAGGTTTTCTATAAAGTCTTGGTCTATTGCAAAGAAAAGTTTCCTTAATGTAGGGTGAAGATTATATGTATCTATGGCTATAAGAACAAATGTAGGGATTGTGCTGCTTTGGTAAAGTGGTGATTATTGGCTCTTGTCCACGATCTCTGACTTCTTTAGCTTTGAGTGGTTGGCTTGGTTTCCAGTATTAGGCACGTCTTCCTTGCTGAGTGAGTCTTAAATTCAATTAGAAAGCTGTTGATTACTGCCAAGATGTGAGTGCCAGTACTGCATTGTTGTGGTCCATAGATGTCATAGCTGGTGTTGGCTGCTTTCCTTATTTGGAGGCTTGCATGGTGCCTCTGGTTCCATGAAAGGTAATCCTAAGGGAAGAGGGTTTCATCCTGAGCTTCATTTTAAAAACATAGATCTGTCATGCTTAATCTTGATCTTCAACTTGATAAGATTTATAATCATGTAGAACCAAATCTCTGGGTGTGTAGTTCCCAAAGAGGTGTAATTGATAGGAAAGTACTCACCTTGAATCTGGGTCATTGCATGCCTGGTGTTGGGTTTCTGGACTCAATGACAAAGGTGAGTGGAGCCCTAGCATCTCTCTCTGCTTCCTGTGAGGGCAAAGGGTGTCTCATGTTTCTGCTGCCATGCCTTCCCTGCCATGATGGACTGCATTCTCAGACTGTGAGTCATAAGGACTCCTTCTTATTAAACCATCTTTGTCAGGTATTGTGTCATGGCACTGAAGTGTTAACTGACTCAGGTTTGTTTAAGCTGGTATTTAGGTGAATACGTGTATGACGCCTGAATTTTGCTGGCTGACATGCCATGTAGGGGCTCTAGAACAGGATATCCTTTCTTCATACTTGGCTTTATAACAGAATAACCTATTCTATGCCATTCCTCTTCAGAGCCAGGAGCCCTCTTCTTCCTATCAGAAGCCACTGCTCTAAGGCTCACTGTGAAGCTGCCACATAGGACTCTTTTTTTTCCCCTGTTGTTTTCCTAGGGTTCACCCAAGTGTTCTCCCCTCTACACTCCCACTTCCCAAGATCTGCATTTTCCTTTTTGTAACTTTCTTCCTCTTTTCTCCTGCTACATAGACAATAGCATCCCAGGAATCCAAATGTGCCTTCTAGGACTAAAAATAGCTTTACTTTTTCCAGTCCTCACACTGGAATTGTAGTTCAGTTGGGAATTTAATTCTGAGTGGAAAATAAATTTCTTTCAGCATCTTGTCTTCTAATGTCACACGTGGTTATTGAGAAGTCAATTGTTTTTCTGATTTTGTATCTTTTGATGTGACTTCCCCCCCACTTCTCTGGAAACATTTAAGAGATTATCTTTAGTCCTGTGGTTTTAAGATTTCACAAGAAGCCTTGATGGGAGAGCTTTATCTATTTATTTTGTTGGGCAATCAGAGCCATTTCAATCAAGGAACTCATATGTTTCAATTTCAATTTATGGAAAATGTTTTTGTAGCAGGTATTGGATGACCTCGTTCTGCTTTACATCCCCCCCCCCAGTGTCTATTAAATATCTGTTGGACCTCTTGAATTGTCTTGTATATGTATTTCCTGCTTCCCTTCTTTGTCTCCATTTGGGAAGCTCTCTTCAGTTTGGTCTTTCAGTGGTACTATTAAAACCTTAACTTCAGCTCCCACCCTTTCTAAAGAGTGATGTTCACTTTTGTCTACATTGCATCCTGAATCCTGCTGCATGTATGCCATGTTTCCTCATCTTAAAGATTCTGAAAAGGTCTTTGTTGTTGACATTTTGTTCTGTTCTGGATGTTTTCTTCCTGCTTGTTTCTTCCGTGTTTCACTTCTATTCTACATGTTGCAAAGCTATCATTCAAATTTGAGACTAATAGAGAAGGAAGAGGGTGCAGAGGGAGGGGGACAAAGGGAGATTAGTAAGAGAGAGAATTTAATCAAAGTCTCTGAAAAGGGTGTGTGAAAATGTCACACAAAACCCATTATTTTGTACGATAAATATACATTAATTTGGAAAGTAGAATAAAGAGTAAGATCTTTAAAATGTTCAGAAGTTGTTTGAATGCATGTGTATGTGTGTGCATTTTTGGGGAGGGACATTTATTATCTGGCTTCAATATAGAGTGATCAAACAGTAAGAAGAATGTAAATTATTTTTCCTATTGTGTGTGAGGAGACATGGGAATTTAATTAATTTTTCCAGGAAAAAAAATTCACTCTTACTATTATTGCTACTTCTATGTCTAGCTCTTCTGACTTTTGGAGCTGGTGGAAATTGAGAGCTAAGATAGTTGTTAGTTGTTTTTTTTAATGTGTCTATTGTCCAAGACACAATTTAACTGGCTTCTGTTTTTAACCTAAAACTCAACTGTGCATCTGCTTTGTGGGAGACCATGCACCAATGTGCGCCTTGGTGTTTCTAGTTCAACCTTACTAAAGGCCCCATCTCTGCTTTAGTACTTGAGTGGCAGCATCCCTGACCCTCCAGAGTGGTTAAGAACCCAGTCAGCAGTTGTTCCTCACATTGGCTTCAACTTACACTTTTTTCAGAGTTGCCACATCTGCTGCTGCTGAGTCTCCTGGTAGCTTCTTCAGATGCCCTCTGGGGCTTTTGTTGGTGAGCCAACCCACACCTCCTGGGACTTGTCTGCAGGATCCCCAAATACTGCAGCTTCTCCCTCTTTGTTCACCTATCCACACTTTGGAAAATATGCATCAAAATGGCTTCTCTCCAGTGACTCCTGTCTGTCTCTGTCCCTACTGACACCACTTATTTACTCACAAGGGGATTCACAAAATGTTTAATTTAGCATTTTAATCAGAAGGCCTAGTGTATATTTTTGTGTGCAAAAATATGGCTATTATGCAAGCTGTCATAGTCCAGCAAAGCCTGGCATAGCATGTGTCCTATGAAGATATCATTCTGACTTAGTGATTTGGCTATAAGTCTGCATCTATTGTTCTGTGCTACTGAGTCTATAGGCTATGCCTGGTGGGGCATAAGAAGTAGATAATCCCTCATCATGTGAGGATAGGAAGCCTGAATGTAGACTCCAATAAATAGGTGTGATGTTTTAGAGATGGGGTATGTCCCTAAAATGTTAATGTGTTGAAAGCTTGGTATCTAGCCAGTGACATAATAGAAGGTTTTGGATTGTGAAAGTGGGAATTCATAGCAGAATGGTCTGTTACGAGGTGGGATCAAGTTAGAGCAAGGACATTGGGGGAACATCTTTGCACTATTGCACATGCTCCACCATAATGCTCTGGGTAAAAGTCATTGGGTCAGTCGACCGTGGATTCAACTCTCTGAAACTGTGAGCTCCAGTCTGACCTCTTTTAAGCTACTGGAATATTTTGTCACAGTAATGAAGGCATAACTAATACAGTATGAACTACTCATCTGCTAGTTCTTCTTAGATCTCAGTTGATGAGGAGTGACTGGAATAGTTTGGGGCTTTTTATCTCTTTACCCAATTTCTGACATTAGTGGACTACACAGTGAGGATAACTGCAGGAGGGAACAGAGCTTCTAAAATTCTTAGTCACTAATCCTTGCTTTAGGCTCTAACATTTATAAATAGTGTGGATTGGCTCATTAAATCTTTTCAGGAGCCTGAAGGCCTCACTGGGAGGAGCATTGGGATGGTTAGTGATAATTGTCAACTTGACAGAATGTGGAATTACCTAGGAGACAGGCCTGGACATGCATGTTGGAGTTTGTCTTTCATTGTGGAGGGAAGACTGATCCACTATGAGTGCCACCATTCCCTAGTTGGGGTCTTGGACTGAATCAGTGAAGGAAAATGAGATCATTACTCTCCACTTCCTAAGTATGGATACAATGTGGCTAGTTGACCTCTTGTTCCTGTTTAATGTCAGGCTTTCCCTATCATCATTGACTATATCCTTCTAGAATTACAAACCAAAATAAACTCTGTCTTCCTTAAGCTGCTTTTATCAGGGAATTTTATTACAGCAATGAGAAAGTAACTAAGACAGGCCTTTATACCATGATAAATAAAAAACTCATGGCCAGGTACTAAGTCTGCAAAGGCCTCATGGCAAACCAATCAAACTTATGGTTCTTCTTTCTCTTGGGACTTTACAGGGACAAATGAAGTTTGGTGATGAGTCTTTGGCTACGGTTCCTTGTAGTCTATGTGAGAGCACAGTGGTCAGACCTGCTTCCTTTCTGACAATGGAAACACATTATGGCCAGAGTCTAAAGGTACTGACTTCATGTCTGTCTCCTTTGGACACTGACATCTTATTAGGTCCATTTTCTTCTGCTGTAATAGAATATAAGGCAAGAGCACTGAGCTGAGAAAGACATGAGGCCGGAGCCACTTGTGGGTTGGGCATTCTGCCTGTAGTGGGTTTTATTGGGCTTGTAGGCTCCTATGTAGGTATGACCTAGATGGAAGACTTACTGACACAGGCTTTGTAACTTCTTTAAGCATCTCTCTCTGTCTCTGTCTGTCTGCATCTTTTTCCTTTCTCCTTTTGCTATCTCTTCCCTTCTTTCCATCCATCCCGTCTACTCTTGCCATTGTGGTTTTTCCACCCCTGTCTCTATCTCTATGGTTTTCTAAGTGTTTCACTTTTACTTTCTTCTGTTTCTCAGTCTCTTCTCCCCTTTATGATAGAGATTTATATTTTGTCCATCAGGCAGTGCTATCTATATATTTTAAACCCCAGAGGCACATCTGCTAATTATACTTTGAGGGAAATAATCATGCAAGTTAAGATGATTAGATAATGAGTGTTCTTTGGGATTGGCCTCTTTATGAAATGATGCTGAAATGGGATGAAGCTGAGCTTGTTCCCACCATAGCTAGTAGGATGGTAGAACCCTTACGAGCCACTTTGCTGACATTTGGATGTAATCATCTCTCCTAAGCTCTGGGAGCTCATCCTGGGGACAGGATTAGGTAGTCTATGGCTTTTTAGAAAGAAATATTAGAAAGCTTTATAATATGTCTCGTGGCTTAGTACCCAGCTCCACATAGTGTTCCTAGATTCACATGGGGGGATATTGAAGGCATTTGGAGTTTTGAAAGTATTGCTACACACACACACACACACACACACACACACACACACACACACACACACAGACAGAGAGACAGAGAGACAGAGAGAGTCTAGATCCATAAACAGAAGGTTTTATGGATGCTATACTGCTGGAATGCATCAACTCTGGGCTTGCTTCATTGCCTCTAGCTTCCTGCTCACTTGTTCTTGCCTATGAAAGCTCACAGCACATGCACTTTCCTTTTGCAGCTTCTGTGCTTGATCTAGTGCTGCTTCCCTTGCAGCTTTCTTGGAGGACCGGTGCATCATAGGTGTCCGTCATGCCCTTACACCTACCAATCTACCCACTCACCCCAGCACTAAGAGCTAGTGATAGTAGTGGCATTCTATGATTAAAGGGCACTGGGTGAGGACTTGAGGTGAGCAAAGACAGAGGCCCAAAAGACATGGAGTGTGAAGGACATGAAGTAGGTAAGGTATTATATCTCTGTTGGGGACCTGAGGAAATAGAAGTATAATTTTGAGGGAAAGGGGAAAAGGGGACAGTTTCTAATTTCCAAAAGCATGCTGTTTTGAAGGGGGAAAGCTTGATGATCAGAGGGATTGAAATACATCTCCAACTCATATGATCAGTTAGTTCTGCACTAATTAGCTGTGCGGTGTTCAGCAACTTCCTTAACGTCTCTGTGCCTCAGATTTTCAACCTGTTATACAAAGGGAATGAAAGCATCTTAAATGGTTTATTGGGATTGAGTTTTTTTTTTTTTTTGAGGTATGTTCAGGATAGAGATTCAAATCCAGAGCTCCTATTCTTGATCTGACCTACCCTGTCAAGCAATGGGACTACAGCTGGTGTCTTCTCAGTGACTTAAAGAAACCAGTCATTTTAAAGGTCCATTGGCCAGTAAGTGCCCAGAGAGATACATGCTGTCATCTGGAATTTGTGATCTATTACAGACACTGAGCTCAAAGAATGCAGAAAATGACTCCCTGGGTTTAACGAGTTCTCCTGCTGAGTTCTGAGCCCTTTGTGTCACCCCTCCCTGTTTTCAGCCTGGGTCCAGTTGGTGAAAGGGTGTCTGTCTCAGGCTAGCATCTGTGGTGACAAGAAGAGGGCTTCACAAATGGAGAACGAGCAGAAACAAGCTGCTAGAGGTCACAGAAAGAAGGAAGGTGCTATGGGTAGCCACTCTCTCAACACTTCATTGATTTTTCTTGTCACCTATGTCAGACATATTCCCTCTATATGCTGCCCCTCCTTTCATTTTTAAATACTCCCTGTCTTTCCTCCTTTGTTCCATAGACAGTTTCCTTCTACATTTATATCATACATATGTACCTGCTTTTATGTCTCTATATAATATCTAGGACTCACAGATGAGAGACAACATATGATATTTGTTTTTCTGAGATGGATGTAATTGTCCGCATATATGATTATTTCTAATTGCATCCATTTTCCTGTGAAGAACATAATTGGGTTTTTCTTTGTGCTTGAAAAGCTCACAGTGGTTAAATTACAGAACCAACTTAGGTGTCCAACAACAGAAGGATGGTGAAGAAAATGGTACTAGCAGAATATTTTTACCTCATTTTCTTCCTCTACTCGGTCTTAGATATTCAAGCTCGAGCAGAGTGACTCTCTTCCAGAAATGCTCCTAACTGCAAAGTTGTCCTCCTTATCTCCCTCTGAGGAGGAAAAACAAGGGGTTGAATTCATTGAAGTGATCCTTCCAACCTTACTGTTTACCCTTTACCTTCTGTAATGGGCTTCCATGGCCTCTTATCCTATGGATCTGCCACTCTGGTTGGGAACTTTATTGATTAAAAACATACACTTCCCAATTGCATACAGGTTACATATGCAAAGCAAAAACCTTTGTTAGTAGATGTATGTCCCATGTGATGTTTAGAATACTTACTCTGTGAAAGCATTTTCTAGAATAGGTAAAGGTGAGATCACTAACAACACAGAGGATCTGGGGACCATCTTCTTACATGGAGTCAGATCAGGGGTGCAGGAGCTCAAGTGTTCTCATGAGTTTCATGGCTCTTTGATTTAGTTTCACCTTCAGGCAGAGATCACCACAATTTTAAAAATGCCAAAGTGACTTCCCAGACCAAGTGTGTATGTGTGTATATACATATACATATACATATACATATACATATACATATACATATACATATACATATACATATACATATACATATACATATATTCATGTTTGATCTGTAAAGGCATATGTGTTTGAGAGTGTGAGTGTGCATGTGTATAGAAGCCAGAGCTCAACTTTGAGTGTAGATCCTCAGACACCTTCAACGCTGTTTTTCAGATGTTCTTTTCCACTGATACTTAGAGCTCACCAAGTAGATGAGATTGGCTGGGCAGTGAGTCCAAGCATCCTCGGTCTACCTTCAAATACTGGGATTACAAGTGCTTGCCAGGACTGATGGTTTTGTGTGGATTCTGGGGCTTAGTTGTGGGTTCTCCTGTTCACAAGTTTTTGAATATGAAATGTTCTGGAAGACACAACTAATTTGCAGCACAGGTAGTATTCTTAGACATCTGTGGAGTTTTGTGGTCTCTTCTCTCATTCTCTGGAATCACCTTCTTCTTCTTCTTCTTCTTCTTCTTCTTCTTCTTCTTCTTCTTCTTCTTCTTCTTCTTCTTCTTCTTCTTTTTCTTCTTGCTCTTATCCTTTTTCTTCTTTTTCTTCTCCCTCCTCCTCCTCTCCTCCTTCTTCTTCCTCTTCTTCCTCTTCTTCCTCTTCTTCCTCTTCTTCTTCTTCTTCTTCTTCTTCTTCTTCTTCTTCTTCTTCTTCTTCTTCTTCTTCTTCTTCTTGCTCTTATCCTTCTCCTTCCTTTTCTTCTTCTTCCTCCTTTTCCCCTCTTCCTCCTCTTCCTCCTTCTCCTCCTTCTTCTTCCTTTTCTTCTTCTTCCTCCTCTTCCCCTCCTCCTCCCTCTTCCTCCTCCTCCTTCTCCTCCACTGTGGGGAGCCGCAGCTGCCACCCTATATACATATATATTGAACACCTGGTCTCCGGCCAGAGCAGAGAGCATTGAGATAAACAAGCCTTAGTTGGAGAAGCTGTGCGCCTCTAGTTTGTGATGCAAGCTGGCATGATTTTCCCGCAGCCTATTATGCTTTGCCACATAGCCAATGCTGATTGGGACCAGAGAAAGTATTTAACCCACAAGGGCTGGGGGCTGGAGAGAGAATAGAATTAAGGGTAAGTATGTAGGGAGAATAAGTAGTAGTGAGTAAGTATGTAGGTAGTAGTGAGTAAGTATATAGAGAGTAAGTAAGTATGTGGAGAGAGTAAGTATGTGGAAATAGGAGTAAGTATGTAGAATTAGGGCTGGTGATGGGTTAGAGGTAAGATGTAGATTTAGAAGAGTAAGTATGTAGAGATAGTAAGTAAGTATGTAGAATTAGGGCTGGTGATGGGATAGAAGAGTAAGTATGGGATATAGAAGAGTAAGTATGATAGATAGGAGTAAGTATGTAAAGATAGAAGTAAGATGTAGGAATAGAAGTAAGAATAGGAATAGGAGTAAGTAGAAATAGTAATAAGTAAGATGTAACAAGCAAGATGTAGCTAATAAAATGTAAGTAGAAATAAGTAAGATGTAACAAGCAAGATTACAAGGCTCCTGAATAAAACCTGCATGAGGAAGAGCTCGGTGTTTGCCTCCTTACTTCCACTGGGCGGGTAAGGCGGCTTACACTCCACCTCTTCTTCTTCTTCTTCTTCTTCTTCTTCTTCTTCTTCTTCTTCTTCTTCTTCTTCTTCTTCCTTCTCCTCCTCCTCCTGCTCCTCCTTGCCCTTCTTCTCCTTCTCCTCTTCCTCCTTTTAAACTTTTTATTGGCTTGCTGAGAATTTCACACCATGCACCCCACTCATCTCTTTCTCTCCTCATACCCATCCTCTACCCCTGCAACCCCCCCAAAAAAAACAGAGAAAAAACTCTCATGGAAGCTTTAGTTGTGTCACAGACTGTCCCACAGAATACCCTTCTGTCCACACTTGTTTGCTTGCAAATGTTCATTGCAATGACTACTTATTCTGCTATGAGGTCCCTGGCTTCTGCTACTCTGTTAATACTGGAAGCTTACTTGGACTCCTCTTGGATATCTGTTGTTGTCCTGTATCATGGAGATCCTGTAGTTTTGAATCTATAGCACTGGGCCTTTTGGGTAGTTCATTGATGGGGTAGGTGTTCGGGTTGGGCCAATTGGATCTGGGCCTCAGAGGTATCTGAGCTGGTAGCCTGCTGGCTCTCCTGTTCTCATACCCTCAGAGGTGGCTTACCTACAACTCTCTGAAACCAGGGCCAGCTTTCCCCTGCTGCCCAAGTGAAGTACAGGGCTACTCTCCCAAGTGTTGCAGCCAGTGAGGGAAATGGCCAGTTCTCTTACTCTCATGAACCCAAGGTCATTTCTCCCACATGCCCTAGATGGTGAGGGACAAGGGAGAAGAGGAGGGAATCTCTCTTTCATCTGCACCACCACCCACCAGACAAAAGGCAGGGCTGGCTCTCCTTCGCTTATGTTCTGGGTCTGGCCACCTATAACCCCCATGCCAGGGCCAGCTCTTCTGTGTTGCTCACTTGAGATGCAGGGCCCATTCTCCGAAATGTTGCATCAGGGAAGGGACACAGCCAGCTGTCCTGCTCTCATGACCTTGGAGCCAGCTCTTCTGTCTCCATAGGTACCAAGTGGTGAGGCAGGGAATCTCACCACCACTCATGTCACTACACAGCAGACAAGTGGCAGGAGAAGCTCTCCCAGGCTCATAGCCATGTGTGAGCTTACCCATGGCCCCACGACCAGGGTTAGTTCTACTGTGCTGCCCGAGTGAGGTACAGGGCCTGTTTTCTCAAGTTCTACAATTGGTGAGGGACAAGGATAACTCTCCTGCTCTCATGAACCCAGGGCCAGGTCGTTGGGGGATGATGTTCTCTCATGATCACCTGTAGCTCTGGTAGTGGGTGGAGGAAGGGAGGACACTGGGGGCCATGAGCAGTGGTGTTAGTTCTCCTGCTCTCATACCCCCAGGGCCAGCTATCCCACAATGGAGCACCATTCTTAAGAGGACTTCCTTTGTGAAGGAACAGGCCCTTTCCTTCTACCTTCATGCTAGAAGAGCCCAAAGTACATGAAAACCCAGCAGAGCTTCACAGCTTACTGATTGCTATCTTGACAAGAATTAGAATCAATTAGAAAACAAACTTCTGGACCTGCGTATAATGAAGTTTCATAGTGAGTTAACTGGGATGGGAAGTCTAACTCTTAAAATGATAGTGCCCTGTCATGGCCTGGCTTCCTGGACTGGATAGAAAGGAGAAAATGAACTGAGTCTCAGCATTCATTGCTCTTCTTCTCAACTGCTGGTGCCATGTGACCAGCTGGCATGCTACTGCCACCATGCCTTCCTTACCAGGGATAGGCTCTGCATTTGAACCATGAGTCAGAAGAAACTCTTCTTTATTAGCTTGCATTTGTCAGATATTTTACCACAGCAATGGAAAGAATACAAAGCAAGAGTCAGTTACCAACTCATAGGAATGGTCATTTTTGGACATTTCATCCAGCTGAGCCTTTGCTTGCTTTGTCCCATGTTGCAGCCCAGCCTTTCTACAGAGTCATGAGAAATTTTTGTGCTGGTTTTCTGTTGCTGTGATCAAATGCCTGAGGCAAGTGACTGTGAGGAGGAAAGATTTACTCTGGTTACAATTTCAGGGGTTTCAGTTCCTGGTTTGCTGGTTCCATTGCTTTTGGGTCTATTTGACAATGGTGGAAGAGTGTCAGGGAGGATAGCTGCTCAGCTCATGGTGGTAGGAAGCAGAACAAGTGGGTGAGCACAGCCCTGGTGGTAAGACACACCAGTCAAGAACACATTCCTATCTAGCCCTCACCTTCCACTAGGTTCCAAATACTCTACCATTTTAGGAACAAGCCATAAACACATGAGCCTTTAGGGAATATTCCAGATCCAAACTGTAGAACTCATAAAGTATACCACATGGTGAGCAGGCCGTTGATGCCCTGATATTCAACTGATAGTGTATTAAAAAATCTCAAGATCCTGAATTTTAAACATGGACCAAAGGAGTTTCTGATGGATCTCTCATAATTGCTTTCAAAAGGAAAGGGAAATTTGAAAGCTTCCCTGACGACTCTGATACGTTCACTTCCGTTCAGAGAAGCTAACAGTCAGCCAGGTTTGAGCAATAGGCTGCTCAATCTTGAGAGCAGCTTAGAGATCAGTCATTCTGTTTGCTTTACAGATGGGGATCAGAGAGGTGAGGTGAGTTACCCAGGGCCTCCCAGATGCTGAATGACAGAGGCTGAATCAGACATTGACCTCCAGCTCAGTGCTTAATCATGCTGTTTACCTCGAATGATGCTTAAGGACAGGAAACATCCCTCAAATGTACATTCCCACACTCCTAATGGGAGTGAGAAAAGGATGTGGGGTCCTCCACGCATGTGAGCACTTTGAAAGTTATATTATGATTAGTTACTTTCCTAATTGTTGGAAAACATGCACAGCCAAAGCAAGGTAGGAAGGGTTGTTTTGGCTTCCAATTCAAGGATCATTGTAGGAAAGTTCTAAAAGCAAGAGCTTAAGACAGCTGGTCTCAAGGCAACTGTGGTCGGGAAGCAGAGAGTGAGGGATGCTGGTGCTTGGCTCCTTTCTCCTTCATCTTCACTTTAGGACTCCAGTAGAATGGTGTAGCCCAAATTTAGGGTGAGAGTTCCTACTTCAGTTAACCCAATCCTGAAACTCCCAGATGTTTATGGAAACATGCCCAGAGATTCATCTTCTAGGTGATTTTAGATCCTGTCAAGTCACTAATCAATATTAACTGTCACACACAAGTAGCTGACTTGGACAACAGACATTTCTCATTGTTCTGCATGCTAGAAACCAAAGCCAAAGTGCTATGTTGATAGACCAGTCTCCCTTAATCTTAGGCTTGAAAGCCATCTTATAATAAAAACAGACTGGCTTCATTCCTGCTTATCATTAAATCTGTTCTGGAGGGACTGGGCTATGTTCCACCTGTAACTAACTACAGATAGTTCCATATTGTCTGATCCAGGAAATTGTAGCCATGCCTTTGTTTCAAGATGTTATTATGACTACCTTGTTATGACTACCTTGTGACTAAGTCTTTGTTTCAAGAGCTTGTTATGACCAACTTGCTATGTTTATGTTCTGCTTGTGTAAACCCACTTCTTTGTCTGCCAAATCCCCCATTTGCAAACCCTCTACTCCTGAGCTATAAAAACCCTTATCTTACCCATGTCTAGTGCTGATCTCTTGAACCCCACCTTTAGGGAGAAATAGCCTGTGAAAACAAATTTTAAAAGTTTGCTAATAATTTGGCCATGATTATTCAGGTTGGTGGTCTTTTGCCTCACCTCTGTGGGGTTAACGAGATGATCTTGTGTTTGGCTCCTTTGGGATTATATGGTATTTTGTCATTAATATTTTTATGGTAGAGAAAAAAGAGAGAAGGAGAAAAGGGAAAAAGATAGGGAATAGAGAGGTGAGGTGTGTTGCCCAGGCCCTCCCAGGTGCTGGATGGCAGAGGCTGAGTCAGACTTCAGGTCTCTTGTCCCCTAGCTCAGTGGTCTCATTAGATCATGCTGATTCCTCTCATGTTTCTTGTTTCATAGGCACGGATCCTATAATAGGAGTTCCATCTTCAGGCCTTCATCACCTTCCAAAGGCTCCAACTCTTGAACCACACACATGGGGGTTTCAATAAATGAATTTTTAGAGCATAGAAACATTGAATGTTTTAAACCAGAAAATATGTTGCCATATTGATTATCAAATTAGAAGATCTCCATAGGAAGTAGGTCTCCTAAAGAGCCAAAGTGGTGGGGCTTCCTTAAGGGTACCCTGTTGTCCTGGGATAAAGAAGGTCTGTTTAGAGCAATACCTGTTCTCAGGGTGGTCTTTGAATGAACTCAACGTTCAGTGGTGGTGCTCTTGGGCCTCTTGTCAATCATTCTCATCTTGAATCTCCACATCAAAGAGCAATGGGAGACAGTGAACCTAGACAGCAGCTTCACCCATCCCAGGAAAAGGAAATAGGCATCCAAGGAGCTCAAAGATGCCCCAAACAAAGATATTTATGTTTTTTCAAACTTCTGTGGTGATATTTTCACCACTACTGCTTCAAACTGTGACCTTATTTGGAAGTAAGATCATTGCAGACATAAGCAGCTGAGATGAGAGCATGTGGTGGAGGGATGTGACTACCCTAGTTTCAAATGACTCCTTAAGGGAAGGGGAGCTTTGGATACAGACACACACCAATGGAGGAGAGACTGCAATGATGAATTAGAAGCCACAGATTGCAAAGGTTGCTGGAAGCATATCAGAAAGGAAGAAAGATGTGTCAAGGCAGATCTTCCCAGGCAACTCTCAGCAGGGACCAACCCTGCCCACACCTGATTTCAAGGTCACAGGACTGTGAGATGATAGTACATTTCTGTAGATGAAGTCACCCAGTTTGTAGTGCCTTGTGGAAATTCTGCAAACTAAGCCTCATATTGTATTATATCATTTATCTAACACTATGAGTAGAGTCTATAGATTAAAAAAATGAAATAAGAGGGGTTAGGGAATAACTACTGGGAGGAGGGAAAGGAGTGGGATGACTTAGGCTTATGCAAACTTCAGTGGGAAAATCATCACTGGGATCTCTGGGGCTCTGAAGCAGCATTGTGCCACATGCAGTAGGACATGTGTGCCCTTTGAGGAATAGCTCTTGGCACAGCATTGAACCCTGGAAGAAATGGAACACTTGGTCATGGGAAGCAAATGACAGTGCATTTTGTAGCTTTGAATCATGAACTGGGATTTATCAGACCTGCCAGGTCCTAAAGTCAGGCAGATCCTGTAGGGGTGTGTGTGTGTGTGAGAGAGAGAGGGGGGGGGGCAGACAGAGGATCAAGAAAAGGCATTGGGATAGAGAAAGCATTTGTGATATGGTCTGTCCAAGTGGCCACATCTTTTTTTCTAAAGTGTTCTTTAACAGAAGAAAGTAGCCAGAGTTCCTTATTTCCCTGCCTTCATAGTTTGCACACTATGAAGAAGCTCTGCCTCTATTCCTTATCACCTTTTCCATATGCATCTTTTTGTGGTTAGCCATGTACTAAAGTTCAGTGAGAGTGGAGCCAGGGACCAAGACTAGAGGGGAATCCATGGAAAACAGTAGGATAACCTGGAAGAAGGATGGCTTATGATTCTAGTCTGGAGCTTTGGAGATTGAGGACAATGAAAACAAAATGCTCTCCACCCCCTATCCCGTTAGGACCCAAACATGACCAGTAGTGTTCTTCAGAAGCAAGAGGAAAAGGGGAGGTTGCTCTGACTACAGGTATAAAACAAAACAAAACACAGACATGCAGAATGCCAGGGGAATTTAGACAGGGGATGAGCAATTCAATGATGTTTGAGACAATCTTTGTACTATGCTGGGGAAACCCAGTTCTGTTTATTCTTTTCTTCCTCCTGGCCACGTTTACTGGACAACTGCCATCAGCAGGAACTGCTCAAAGGATCGGGGATGCACTGCTAGACAAGATAGATGAAAATCCTCATCTCTGGGGCTGTTGCTAAGTGATAATGTGACTGCTTACAAAAATTACTCGGCATGGAGAAGGTTCCAGAACCTTAAACAAAGAGGATCCCCTTGCTCATGGAGCTTATATGTTGGTGTGTGTGTGTCAGGAGGGCAGATAAGTGACAGATAAAGCAATGAAACAAATGACCTGTCATGTCAGCAGTGGTAAGAGATAAGGTGCAAAGCTATGCAGGGGGAGGACAAAGCTGTATATGGGTTGGGGTAAGGCAGGAAAGCAAATGACTTGGAGACAAGACAATATAGTGATTTAAATAATGTGAATAATAGCTTGAGTATTGCATGCATGAGAGATAAAAACTTCATAGGCTTGACCATCCCTGAGTTTGCCAACCTGTACATGGGGAGGCTACGCTTTACATAGTCTTAACAGAAGTTTTCTTTTCTTTCTTTTTTTTCTCTTTCTTTTTCTTTTTTTGGTTTTTCAAGGCAGGGTTTCTCTGTGTAGCTCTGGCTGTCCTGGAACTCACTCTGTAGACCAGGTTGACCTCAAACTCAGAAATCCACCTGCCTCTGCCTCCCAAGTGCTAGGATTAAAGGCGTGCGCCACCACTGCCCGGGCTTACCAGAAGTTTTATCCCATAATAGCTTACAGTCCATTCAGAAAGAGATACACTCCTTTGCATGTGTCTTAACCCAGAGACTTTGAACTGAAAATAAAAGAAAAGATACCCTGGCTTTTAGAGGAAGATAATAGCGATATCCACAACACAGTCCAGGGGGAAGTCAAACAGGATGTGATTTAATTGTGTTTGCATGGCTGTCTTTTATAGAGCAGATATACTAACTGGTTTATTTTTTTCTGTTTCTTAACATTTATTATGGATCCATAATAAAGCATGTCAGGAACGAATGGCTTGAATAACAATCTTTATTTGATTATAGTTCTGAAGAATTGGTTGGGCTTGGCCTGGTGGTTCTTGTAGGCGTCATTCTTGCATCTGTGGTGCAGACTTGCATCTGCTGCCCACGATCCAAAATGGCACCAAGGATGTGTCAATGTTTGCATCCAAACATCCTTAGCTAAGGCTTTGGGGGGGGGCGGAGCTTGTCTTGTTTCCTATCACACAGCTTCTTCCCTCTCAGTAAAAAATCAACTACTTTTAAAAGTCAGCTCTTAAGGTTTTGATGGCCCCTGCTCTGAAGTCATGCAATGTATCTCCTGCCCCATTCAATTGGTCAAAGGAGGTCATGAAGTCATCTAATATGTAAGAGGTGGGATGGGCTTCATCTTTTAGTAGGAGTCATTAAGTTATGTCTTCTAAGACTGTACACTATGAATGGAAATAAGAAGCTGTGTTTAGGAGCAGTATACCAAGTTGAGTTGGTAGCCTTAGTAAGTCACTCCATCGCCTTTCACAAGACTCCCAGAAGTTTTTATGATTACGGCATCAAACTTGAAGTCTGTGTGTCTACCTCAAGTTTAAATGTAGGCAAGCTCTCTTGATGTGGCTTCTTAAGCACACTGCTCCTCCTGGTCCACAGGCTTTGCACTTTAAAAAGCAAACATGTTTCTCCCCGCCACTTAAAGCACAGTGGTGAGAAAGGCATTTGATGAATTTCACTCTTCAAATGGAGAGGATGGGACTCACAAAATTGTACAGCAGTTATGAAATGCACAGGTTGGGCTTCTCCACGTGGGTCAGAGAATGTCCTTAAGTTGGGCCTGGTTTTTCATTCTGAAGGCATTGACTAGCTCATTGTCTCTCGTGGATCTTAAACCCTTCTTTTAGACCGTTGGTTTGACTCTCTGAGAGAGTATTTTTTCTGTCCCAGGAAATTGCCCATTTCTGCGGTCAAGTAGTCATGTTAGCCCGATTCATGCTTGTAGAGAGTGGGCATTTAGCAGATTCTGTTCACTTTGAATTGTGTCTTTGCTTTTAGTACAACATGGCATAGCTTTCACAGTCAAAACTTTCTAGAAACTTGAGGTCTGCCCTTGAATCACACAGAAGTTCACTCCATGTCCCCAAACCCTCCTGGAGTGCCTCTTTTGAGACAGACCCCTGTCTTGGGGAAGGCTATTATTACATCTTAAATAACTCCCAAGGACTTAGTCCCCAGCTTTGCTGGGAGACAAAGGAACTCTTAGGAGGTGGGGGTCTGTAGAAGATCTTTTAGTACCTGGGTGGCCTTTGAAGTCTTTCTCTTTTTCCTCCCTCCAATGAGCTAATAAGCTTTGTCTGCAGTATCTCCCGCCCTGCCACCACAATGGGAAGCCTTGTCACAGTTTTTAATGACCGAGGACTCTGAATCTGAGCCAGAATCCAACTTTTCTTCTTTTTAAGTGGGCTATCTCAGTGACTTGTTGCAGTAATGGAAATCTGGCTGACACAGGTATTCTCCTCTTCCATGGGACAATTCTCTGAAGATTTTAAGACATCTCTGTATTCCCCTGAAAAGATCTAGTCCCTGCCTTCTACAAGCAAAACAGTGAGCTTCCACAAATATACCTGTCTTGTTTGATTTTTATGCCGAGACTTTCTCTTATTTGAGGAGCATAGACTAGAAACACTAGTTGTGAGGAACAGTTTAATTTTTCTAAACCGGCACATTTTGGGTGGGTCCTCTGTATTTCTTTTAAAATCTGATTGGAAACTGAACAGCTTTCTGCTTAATTCTGGCGGTTCCTTATCACACACAGCTGGAAGCATCCATTGGATGCTTTCAGCACTGAGTTGGAAGAGTCTCTCAACCTAATCGACAAGCTCATTAAGTGCTGTCTCTCTTTCAAGTTTCTGTAGGCAACATCTATTTTCAATTATTTCACTACTCCATAACATGGGGCTACCCTTTTCCTAGCATGCACTAAAAGATTTTACATAGTTTTCCCCCAACCTCACTTATCAACCTATTCACTAATTCCGCAGCTCCTCGGCTCTTTGTCATATCTCAAAGCCAGTGCCACATGGTTTGGAGTCTTTTACAGTGAACTCCTCTCCTAGATCTGAATTGCTTTAGTAGCTATCCATGGCTGGCAACAAATCACTCCAAATTTTTGTGGTTTCAAACAAGATCCATTTATTTCCTCACTCTTCTGTGGTTCAGCAATTTGGGCCAGTGTAGCTTGGATGGCTTATCTCAGCTCCACACAATGTTGGCGGGGTTCAATCACACACTGGCGGTCAGTCTGTCAGTTCATCTGCAAGCTGGCTGATCAAGATGGCCTCACTTGTATTGTTTCCAGCTGGCTAGGGATCCTAGCAGAGGTGCCTCGCTTCTCATCCATGTGGCCTCTTTAGCAGAAAGTCTGTGCTTTCCGTGTGGTGGTGGTGACATTCCAAGGGTCTCACTGTGCAAGCACTTCTAAATCCAGCTTGTATCACATTTGCTGATGAGCCCTTAACCAAAAAGAAAGTGACGCTGGGTAAACTAAAAGTAGATGTAGCAAGGGGACTAATTTTGATGGTGATGGGGGCTCATGATCCTTTGGGGACCGCATGGAACAATCCCACAGGCTTGATAAACTCTTTGATCTGTTGGCTTCCAGACTCTGTTTTAGGAAATTTTGGGGCTTACCCCTGTCTTAACTTATGCCTCCCTTCTTACTGGCCCATGGGAGCATCACATGAGGTGAGGTAACTCATCTCACCTCTCTGATCCCCATCTGTAAAGCAAACAGAATGACTGATCTCTAAGCTTTCAAGATTGGGCAGCCTATTTTGCTCAAACCTGGCTGACTGAAGTTTTGAAATGTACTGGTTAGTTTCTCCACGTGGGACAGAGAATGTCCTTAAGTTGGGCCTGGTTTTTCATTCTGAAGGCATTGACTAGCTCATTGTCTCTCATGGATCGTAAACCCTTCTTTTAGACTGTTGGTTTGACTCTCTGAGAGAGTATTTTTTCTATCCCAGGAAATTGCCCATTTCTGTGGTCAAGTAGTCATGTTAACCCAATTCTTGCTTGTAGAAAGTGGGCATTTAGCAGATTCTATTCACATTGCCACTATATAAAGAGGTAACAGTGGTGCTTTACAGTTTTAAGCCATGGAGTTCCTGAGTTTATTGGTTTCCACCACCTAACTCAGTTTAGTTTGATAGACAGAGATATTCTGCCTCTCTGTGCATGGTAAATTCTAGCTCCATCCTGAGGAATTTTTGTTGTGATTTAAGAAATAACAGACGGTATAAACCACTGAGTGTTGCATGGAAAAAATAGGAATGAGAGGAGAATAATACTGAGCCAATGAGAAACCTGTTGGTGGGATTTGGAGAGGGGGTCCTGCCAAGCATTTATTAGAGCTTTCTGTATGCCAAGACTGTATGAACTGCCTGGGGTGTGCCAAGATGCATAAGATACACACTCTGAAGAAAGACAAGCCTCCAGGTGAATCTGACATATTGACAACAGAGCACACTAGAGAGTGACAGGAACCAATGCATGGTGTGAATGATCTTATTTTCTTCTTGTCATTAGCTAATTGCCCCTGAGGCGATTTTCATAGGGAAATTTTACCCCTAGGGGCTGGGGTAGCAGCCTCTTTGGAGTAAGTATGTGGCCAGCAGAGCATGGTGACATCTCTGAAGGCCAGCACTCATCTGGATTCATAGGGTCTGTGGTTTGTTTAAAAGCCAGTCTCATTACTTTATAATCACATATCAAATTCAATCCTTGCAGATGACAAGTACAGGGACAAAGGGGGACTCTTCTGAGGCCACAGTTTGCAGTCTTGAAGCAGGGACTGCAGCTGATACAGGAAACTACTTTTGAACATTCAATGCCATCCCAGGCTGGTATTCATGAGTGAACTTGGAGCCTGACAAGGTAAAGCTACATCATACAAAAGGTTTAACCCAGGAGATACTAGCTCCCACCTAGAGCTGGTTGCAGAATCGTGAAGGCAGATCTGCCTTGGTTTGCCTGGGACCAGCTAAACTGAGGCTGTATGGGATCCTTGGGAGGCCAACATAAAACAAGCATTCCTGAAGTCAGACCCAACAGAGTTATTGCTTGTATGATTTAACTGACAGATGTGAGCCAGGTCTGCGTAGTCAGTGGAACAGATTTAGCTGGTGTAGATTTCAGTCTATAACATCAGATAAAACAAGAAACTTTTCTCCTTTAGTGTTAATCTCATTTGTTTAAAGCCCGCAGCCTTATTATATTGATATTACTGTATCAAGCCCAAAACAATATAAAAACTTAGCCCTACTAGAGGTACTTACTCTAACAGAAAATTGCAGAGCATTAGTGGGACATCTCTGGTGTTCAGTTCACAGAAACATGGCCCTCTTTGAAGCTCCTATGTTCTCTTGAGACCCAGCCACTGTACAAGTGTTGCCTTGGGAACTGGATATGAGTAGCAGCTCTTGGTAGTAAACTAGTGTCATTTATCCAAGAACTGAGTCACAGGCACATACTACAGATGATATAAAGGAAGAGGAAACTGATTTTGTAAGTTCTAAAAACATCTCTGTCCCCACAGAGTCTTGTAAAGCATTCTGGTTTTCTCTTATATCTGGCTGTCATGTTGCTGTCCTCATGTAAAGTTCTGGTGACATCCTCTTTTCAGACAAACCATTCTTTCTTTTCAATCTCCAAGATTATAGACTTAAAAAGTAAACACACATACACACACAGACACAGACATCCCCACCCCCACAAAAGTGCTTATCCATAGGCAATGAGCATAGAGATGGGGTAAAGGGAGGAGTCAGAACAGCAAAGGCAATAGATACCATAGTCAGAAATTACCCAGTTTAGAGAATCCTTACGAGAGCATATGCATATGGCAAGCTTGGAACCTGGGGATCTTTAGCTAACGGATGTAGGCTTATCAAGGGTTCAGCAAGAGTTCTTTGCTGAAGATGGTTATCACCTGTAGGAGCTCTTTGGTAGAGTTTTAGGGATCACTTGAGTATTCTCTCGTATCATCTGTGGATAACAATACTTTGATTTCTTCCTTTCCAATTTGGATTCCCTTGATCTCTTTTAGTTGTCTCATTGTTCTAGCTAGATCTTCAGGTACTATATTGAAGAGATACGAAAAGAGTGGAGAGCCTTGCCTTGTCCCTGATTTCAGTAGAAACAGTACTACAGAGAAATAGTAATAAAAACTCAATGGTATTCATATAGAAACAGACAGGTTGATCAATGGAATCAAATCAAAGACCCAGAAATAACACCTAAGGACACTTGAATTTTGACAAAGAAACCAAAACCATACAATAAAAAAGGAAAGCATCTTCAACAAACCACTCTGGTTTAACTGGATGTCTGCATGTAGGAGAATGCAAACAGACTCACTTTATCACCCCACACAAAACTCAAGTCCATGTGGATCAAAGACCTCAACATAAAACTGGATACACTAAATCTAATAGAAGAGAAAGTGGGAAAACTTCCTGAACAGAACACCAATGACTCAGGCTCTAAAATGAACAATTAATAAATGGAACCTCATGAAAAGCTTCTGTAAGGCAAGGGACACTGTCAATAGGACAAACAGCAGCCTACAGATTAGGAAAAGATCTTTACCAGCCCTACATCTGACAGAGGGCTAATATCCAAAATATATAAAGAACTCAAGAAGGTAGACAACTGCAAAACAAATAACACAATTAAAAATGGAGTACAGAGCTAAACATAGAAGTCTCAACAGAGGAATCCCTAATGGCTGAGAAGCACTTAAAGAAATGTTCAACATCTTTAGTTTTCAGGGAAGTTCAAATCAAAATGATCCTGAGATTCCTTCTTACAACTGTCAGAATGGCTAAGATAGAAATCTCAAGTGATAGCACATGTGGGTGAGGATAGGGGACAAGGGGAACACTCCTTCATTATTGGTGGGAGTGCTGGAATTTTGATGGGGATTGCATTGAATCTGTAGATTGCTTTCAGATGGCCATTTTTTACTATATCAATCCTGCCAATCTATGAGCATGGGAAATCTTTTCATCTTCTGAGATCTTTTTCGATTTCTTTCTTGAGAGACTTGAAGTTCTTGTGATACAGATCTTTCACTTGCTTAGTTAAAGTCACTGCAAGGTATTTTATATTGCTTGTGACTATTGTGAAGGGTGTTGTTTCCCTAATTGTTTCTCAGCCTGTTTATCCTTTGTGTAGAGGAAGGCAAACTTGTACACCACCTCTGGAAATCAATGTGGCAGTTTCTCAGAAAATGGAATAGTTTTACCTAAAGACTCAGCTGTACTGCTCCTGGGCATATACCCACAAGATTTTCTACCATATCACAAGGACATATGCTCCACTATGTTCATAACAGCTTTATTTGTAATAGCCAGAAAATAGAAATAACTGAGGTGGCCCTCAACCAAAGAGTGGATACAGAAAATGTGGTTGATTTACACAATGGAATTCAAAAACAAGACCATCATGAATTTTTCAGGCAAATGGATGGGACTAGAAAATATCATCCTGAGTGAGGTAACCCAGAGCCAAAGCACATGCATTAAATATATTCACTTGTAAGTGGATATTAGCAAAAAAAAAAAAAAAAAAAAAAAAAAAAAAAATACAGGATACCCATGCTACAATCCACAGACCCAAAGAAACTAAACAAGAAAGAAGGCCCAATTAGGATGCTTGAATCTCACTTAGAAAGGTGAATAAAATAGTCATAGGATTCAGATGGAAGGGTGGAACTCTGTGGGAGAAAGACTGGGAGGAGAATGGGAAAGGTTCAGGATCAGGAATGGGGAGGGACAAGAGAGAAGGCCAGATGGCAAGGAGGAGTGGAAATCAGTGGTTGGCATGGGTTGGTTGTTGGTGACATCTGTAGGATGTGTCAGAGACCTTGGATAAGGGAGACTCCCAGGAGTCTATTGAGGTAACCCTGGGTGAGACTCCTAGCAGTGGGGATATGGAATTTGAAGTGGCCACCTCCTGTAGACAGGCAGGACTCCCAGTGGAGGCATAAGGACACCAACCCACCCAAAAAACTTTCAGTCCAAAATTTGTCCTATCTACAAGAAATGCAGGGACAAAGATGGAGCAGAGGCGGAAGGAATGGCTGACCAACAATTGGCCTATCTTGTGACTCATCCCAAGGGTAAGCACTAGTGCCTGATACCATTAATGATAGATACTCTGTTATGCTTGCTGACAGGAACTTAGCATAACTGTCCTCTGAGAGGCTCCACCCAGCAGCTGACTGAAGCAGAGGCTGAGGCCCATAGCCAAGCATTGGATGGAGCTCCAGAAGCCTTATGGAAGAGTTGGGAGAAGGATCAAGCACCCTGTAGGGGTTCAGAACTCCATAGGAAGAAAAACAGAGTCAACTAACCTGGCTCCTTTGGGTTTTCAGAGACTGAATCACCAACCAAAGAACATACACAGCCTGGACCTAGGCTCCTCCAGACATATATAGTGGATGTGCAGCTCAGTATTCAGGTGGGTCGCCCAACAACTAGGTCTGGGGCTGTCCCGAAAACTGTCCCATAACTGGGCAGCATTGTCTGGCTTTAGTGGGAGAGAATATGCCAGCCCTGCAGAGATTTGGTGTGTCTGGTTGGGAAGGATACCCAAGGGAGCCTCTACCTTCTCAGAGGAGAAGGGGAAGAGGTAACAAGGAAGAGGGAGGGGCTGTGTAGGAGGGGAACTGTGAAGAGGGGGGGCAGCGATTGGGATGAAAAGTGAATAAATAAATAAATAGAACAAAAGAAAAGGAAAGTATTTTTAAAATGGAAGAGTAAAAAAAGAAAGAAAAATGTATTTTGGCTCATAGTTTGAAAGGTTTCAGTTCACAGTTGGCTGGCTCTGTGGAGGCTGAACCATGGTGAGGCGGACTATCATGTCAGAAGGATTGGTAGAGGAAAGCTGGTCATGACATTCAGGAACCGAATTAGAAGATGGCAGGAAGGGGCCAGGGCAAGCTGCATCTTCTAAGTTCAGTCTGGGCCCAATCTACTCTCTCCAGCTGGGCAGCAGCATCTTGAAAAATTTCCAAAACATCTCAAAATAGTGTCACCAGCCGAGAACCAAACCTTCAGCACTCTTTGGAAGGCACATCACATTCTGATTACAGCAGAGAGCCATGCTCAAGATGAAGGTTATTCTTCAAATAAACACAAACAAGCAGACAAACAGTCAGGCCAACTTAAAAGCAAGCATTCTATGGAAGCTTTGAATTACAGTCTCCTTCAAAAATTTTCTGGTAGACAGAGCAGAGGAGGTCTTTTCTCCCTCACAAGGGCAGTGCAGATTCTTCTCTCTCTCTCTCTCTCTCTCATACACACACAGAGAGAGAGAGAGAGAGACAGAGAGACAGAGAGAGAGAGAGACAGAGAGAGAGAGATAGAGAGAGAGAGAGAGAGAGAGAGAGAGAGAGAGAGAGAGAGTTCAGGCTTTGACCTGACATATCACATGTACTTGAGCATCTTTCTTGTGTTTAAATAAAACAAAACCGCAACTTGAAATTTCTTCCTTGGATCAGTCCACTCTCTGTGGGTTATTTTATTCTCTTTTATTCTGGCCTTTGCTTTTTGAGGCCATGTTAATGCAGATACCTGATTAGTGAAGCTCTCTGCAGCTTAGATCTTGGGAGCTGAGCCCCTCAGGATATAAGGTTCCCCCTGTGGGCAGTTCTGACAGGAGCTACACTGGAAGAAACAGGCAGAAACTCTTGACTCAAATGAGGAGATTAATTATGAATCTTGTCCAATGGGTCTATACCCGTCTAGCACTGTCACCAATAATTAAGAGCTGACAATATAGCTGTTTTCAATGAGAATTCTCACCAGGGAAATTCAAAGTTCTTTAGAAACATCACCTGAAGATCCTTCCTAACACCCTGGAAGCAAAGTGTGATGAATCCACTGGATGTCTGAATGTAAAAGCACTTGAGGGAATATTTGAGAGGATGGATGTGTTACAGGGGAAAGGATGCAGGGCTTAGAGGCAGATGAAGTCAAATTTTTGAGACTCATCCCTCACACTGTAGACAAATCATAGTGAGTGATTTCAACTTTTGGATTCTTTATTTTCTCAGCTGTGGAAATGAAGGTAATAAAATAACATTGTTTGGTTCAGCATCCATTATTAATAAATATTGTAATAGCCATAACTTAGTGACCCTCCACTATAACCTGTTACATGTTATTGTCCACATCTCATCTTAACCTACAAAGGATTTAAATCAATCTTGCTCTTTTTGAAACACAGATACCCACATGTGTATACCTGCATACATTTGTACACATGGAATTTAGAAGAAGTTCAGATCTTGGCATCAGTTAGGAAAACAATAAGGAGAGGTGGGAATGCCATTCTGAGGTATAGAACGCATATAGAAGCATTAATAGATGTTTCTTATCCTGAGAGTGCTTCTGTGACCTCCTTAGTTTATGGTCTATGTTAGATCACATGTGGCATTAAGAAAATGAAACCTTAAACTATGTAAGCAAGACTATCATTTAAAAGAAAAAGACTGTTGAGGTTGCGGATCAAAGTCAAGGTGCTGAAGGATGCAGAAGAAAGTTTCTAGTAGGTGAAATGGAGAGCCTGAATGTTCAGGCTAATTAGATCCTCACAGGCTGGTGGGCCAGAAGTAGCCATGAAGGTTACACACTTGATTCCCAAGAGCAGCCACCATTATAGACGACAAAAGTAGGTATCATGATTTTGATGACTCATACTTGTTATCTCAACACTTGGGAGGCTGAGGCAGAAGCAATGTGAGTTCAAGGCCAGTCTCAGTTATATAGCCAAACACTAGTTTTTATTAGATATTTTCTTTTTTTTTTTCTTTTTTTTTTTTTTTTTTTTAAAGCTGGTAACTCAGGTAACATGTGGCTTCTCAGTTGGCACCATGATTTTACTTTCTAGAGATCTGGCGTGCTCTGAGAATTTGTCTCAAAATGACTCAGGCTTGCTAGCTTCGGTTCAGAGGCAGAGAGACACTTGAAGGGCTTTGTGTCGTGAATGTGGTGTTTTTGATATCGATTTTGGAGAACGTAGATTGTTTAAAATTCGGTTTTGCTTTTTTTTTTTAAGATTTATTTTTATTTTTTATTTATTTTATGTGTATGGGTAGCTGTGAGCTATCATGTGTGGCTGCTGTTGATTTCAGGACTTCTGCTGGTCCTGCTGGCTCCAGGTGGCTCTGGCCCCGCTCGCTCCTGCGTAATTTACTGTAGCTGCCTTCAGATGCACCAGAAGAGGGCGTCTGATCTCATTACGGGTGGTTGTGAGCCACCATGTGGTTGCTGGGATCCGAACTCAGGACCTTTGGAAGAGCAGTCAGTGTTCTTACCCGCTGAGCCATCTCGCCAGCCCAGATATTTTCTTTATTTACATTTCAAATGTTATTCCTTGTTTTCCCTCCAGAAACCCCATCCTATCCCCCTTCCCCCTGCTCACCAACCCACCCACTTCTACTTCCCTGTCCTGGCATTCCCCTACACTGGGGCATCTAGCCTTCTCAGGACCAAGGGCCTCTCCTCCCATTCATGTACAACAAGGCCATCCTCTGTTACATGTGCAGCTGGAGACATGAGTCCCTCCGTGTGTACTCTTTGGTTGGTGGTTTAATCCCTGGGAGCTCTGAGGATACTGGTAGGTTCATATTGTTGGTCCTCCTATGGGGCTGCAAACCCCTTCAGCTCCTTGGGTCCTTTCTCTAGCTCCTTCACTGGGGACCCTGTGCTCAGTCTAATGGATGGCTATGAGCATCCACTTCTGTATTTGTCAGGCACTGGCAGAGCCTCTCAGGAGACAGCTATATCGGGCTCCTATCAGCAAGCACTTGTTGTTATCCACAATAGTGTCTTGGTTTGGTGACTGTATATGGGATGGATCCCCAGGTGCAGCAGTCTCTGGATTGTTCTTCCTTCAGTCTCTGCTTCACACATTGTCTCTGTATCTCCTCCCATGGGCATTTTGTTTCCCCTTCTAGGAAGGCCCAAATTATCCATACTTTGGTCTTCCTTTTTCTTGAGCTTTATTTGGTCTCTGAATTGTATCTTGAGTATTCCAAGCTTCTGGGCTAATATCTACTTATTAGTGAGTGTATATCATGTGTGTTCTTTTGTGATTGGGTCACCTCTCTCAGAATGATATTTTCTAGTTCTATCCATTTACCTAAGAATTTCATGAACTCATTGTTTTTAATAGCTGAGTGGTATTCCATTGCATAAATGTACCACATTTTCTGTATCTATTCCTCTGTTGAAGGACATCTGGGTTCTTTCCAGCTCCTGGCTATTATAAATAAGGTTGCTAAACTGGTATCACTATCTAAAATGCTATCAACTCAAGTAAAAAAAGCTTTATCTTTCGAAACTACCAGGAGGTATGAATGATGCTAGGTAGCCACAAGATTTAGGATAACATAGGGATACCATCTGGACACAGGTGACCCAGGATGGTTGCAACACATGCCTATGTTTCAGTTCATCCTAGCTGTTATAAAAAATGTCCTAAATCCGATATAAATTTGTTGGAGTCTTGAGTGTAAACAATGGTGTCACCAGTTTACTGGTAGCCTGTGTGAGTTTATTTAGTACTTCAAATTGTCCTGTTCCTGCTGTGTCTGAAGGAGGAAGGGCAAAGCTGGCCAAACAGTTGCATTTGTGCTTTATAAAGACAACATTCAGGAGGGTGGAGTACTCGTGGGTGGATCATCTCTAGAAGATTCACTTATTTTTTTTAAAAGAAAAGTAACACATTTATAAATTGAACTCTTATTTTTCACTTCAGATATTTATTTTTGTTCTACTCTTCCTTTCTAAAATTAGATTACAAAATAATTAGTTTCATTAGGACCTCTCTGTTTGGCTTAATGAGAGAACTAGACCACGAGAGCTACACTGAGGCTCAAAGGCAAATCCTTATTAAAGGTAGAAACTGCTGGGCTGTCTCCAAGAGAGGGAAGAGTAACCCCATTAAATGAGGAGTTTGGGTTTTGTAAGGTGCTTTAAGTTGGAGAGAGGAAGGCAACTGGGACTGCAGTGAGCAACATTTTATGAGGTGGGTGCTCTGGCCATTAGGAGCGCAGGAGGCTATGGTCAAGTCATTTATTTTTTTCTGAGACAAAGTGTCAGCAGATTTCTGAGAAGGGCAGAATATTTGGTTTCTATTTCTTCAAAGGGTCTGGGTCCCACACAGGCCATTCATCTTGATGCCTTAGGGTGATTCCATCTTGGGCCAAAGATCTAGGCCAGCCTTATACTTTCCATACATGCTTAGATTCACATGCAGTGTTCTCTCCCATGCTTCCTCTTTCTTTTCTCAACTCCCCTTCATTTATTTTCATTTTACACACACACACACACACACACACACACACACATACACACACACACACACACTATAGATATATATTAATATATATTAATTAACAAATATTATATATATGTATATATATTGATGAATCTAGCTTATTTTTATTTAGTAGTGTGATTTCCATCTATCATCTTGTAAATGTCATAATTTTATTCTTTATGGTTGAATAAGCTTTATGTATATGCACCACATTTTCTTTATCCATTCATATGTTAATAGATATGAAGTTGATTCTATATCTTGACCACTGTGAATGTTTACTCGTGTGCAAGAACCTGCACAGCGTGCTGAGTTAGATCTCTTGGAGTAGCCTAGCTCAATCATTATGGTAATTCTGTTTTCAATTTTCTGAGGATCTTCCAACCTGGTTTAGAGTGTTTACCTCTTAATGTAATTGTAGCAATGATCAAGTTTCAACATGAATTTCTGAGAGACACATACAAACCACAGTGCTGCAGGGACGATAGGGCATACCTTACTAGGGTTGAAAAAACTTTGGCTCGTCTGAACATAAATTTGTCATATAAGCAGAACACAGACCTGGGTGGAAACTGAGATATGAATATAGAAACCTAGGGGTGTTCTCCATTCTCACTTTACTTTTGTGGCCTAAAAAGGGATTCTTGTTCTTCAGACGTTTTCTAACATCAGCCTGTGATAGGATTGGCTATCGCACCCTTTTGGCTGCTCCAGCTTGTCTGATTGGCTCTCTGCATTCGAGTGTACATTTGATAACATTCGAAACCTTGAACAATGTGGATTTGGGAAACTCAGAGGACAAAATGCAGACAGCTGCCTCCTCAACTGCATCCAGATCTCTGCTTTTTGTCTTGGAACCCACAAGCCCTTTGGCCTGGGCTGGTACAGGAGGAGAGCCAGAGGCAGCCTTGGAGTTCTAGATGTCTATCAGCTGCTTTTTCTCTCTGCTTCTCCCAAGACATTTCCATGAGCTGTGGTCCAAATAGGGTAGTCTAAAGGTATTGTCTATGGAACAAACTTTATGCCATGATCCCTTCAAGGTTGTTCATTTAACAGTCCCAGGATTTAACTTGAGAGCCCAAACGTATTTTCTCACTATCCTCTCATCTCTTAGAAGCCCAGACTGAAGCTTAGGCCTCTTTTAGTTCTCTCTTTCTCTCTTGCTCTCTTATTCGCACTCTCTCTTGCTTTCCCTCCCTCCCTAACCCCTCTCTTTATGTATATTACATTAAGAAAACCTAAATGCCTTCATGAGAAAGCCTTCATACATATTTCTCCATACATACAATTGTAACCGAACTCAGTATAGAAACAAGTAGAAAATCCATCATAGGATTTACTTTTGTTGTGGTTACCACACAGGTTTGGCCAGATCAGATTCAAATAGGCTGTTGAGCTGCCCCTGTGCCTCATTATCATTGTCTATCTACAAATGCTATTCTCCCCCACCCCACGGCAGCCCTGGAACCCCTGTGAGGAGTCATGATCTATTCCAGCATATGCACAGGTAGGTGATGGATGTCCAAATTCTGGTTATGAGGTATCACAGCAGCAAGTTTGGCAAGGAAAGATGTTAAGGCAGGTGTTAACAGCTGCACACTGACACCATAAAAACCCAATGAGAAATAGCAGCATTTTAAAAATCATATTGTATAATATATGTTTGAAAGGCCAAATGAAAATGTATATGTCCAATATAAATTTTTTACTTTATTTATTTATTTATTTATTTATTTATTTATTTAGTGTTTGTGTATGTGTGTGTGTGTGTATGTTCCTGCCATAGATCATGTATGTGGTCAGAGAGCAACTTGAGAGAATTACTTCTGTCCTTCCATCGTTATTAATCCTGGGGATTTAACTCAGGTCACCAGGCTTTAACAGGTACCTTTACCTGTTAAGCATGTCAAGTAAGTTCTGAGAAGTTCTACATCCTAAGCATTTCCTTTTGGCTCTTCATTGAAGCTCCAAGTCCTGGGAAATGCTCAGTTTTCTCCAGCTTAGTTGTTTTCTATCCACTCTGGGCATCCTACTCTTGTGGCAAAGCTTTAAGGGACAGTTACCATGAGCTCCAGCAGAGGTGAACAGATAAAGATGCTGAGAGAGGCTAGCGCCCTGAGCTCAATCCTTCAAACCACATGTGCTGAAGAGTTCTGCACCATCTTGACACAAACTGAAGTCCTTTGGGAAGAGGTAACTTCAACTGAGAAAACGCTCTCCTTCATCCCCAGATTAGCCTGTGTGCATCCCTGTGGTACATTTTTAAAATTGATGATTAATGTGGGAGTGCTAACCCTAACCCTAACCTTAAGAGTGGTGCTACCCCTGGGCTGGTGATCCTGGGTACTATAAGAAGCCACGAGGACCAAGCCTATAGGCATCACTCCTCTATGGTCTCTGCTTCAGTTCCTGCTTCCGTATTCCTGCCCTGAGTTACTTCTCTGTCTTTCCTCAGTGATGGATTAAGCTGTGTGGTGAAATAAACCCTTTCCTCCACAGTTGCTTTTGGTTGTGATCTTTTATCACAACCACAAATACTACATAGAGATTGAAGGAGAGGATCAACTCCACAAAGTTGTTCTCTGTTCACCATATGTATGCACATTCACATGTATACACACAATAATGATAAATGGAAAATTTGAAACAATGAAACACTTAACAGTGTCTATTGCTGAGACCTACATAGCCTTGGGACTGGCCTGACCAGAGTGACTGGAATAAATTACAGACACACATAGAGAACAAGCTGGGATTGATGGACTGGAGAATTCAGCCCTTAAAGGCTAGACTCACAACCAAAATGTCAGGAAAAGTTGGGATAGGTATGTCGTGTGTGCTCTGATGGAAATGTGCCAGCAGCAGCTTGGGAAATCAACACATTGATTATACACAGCATGAGCTAGAAGGCAGGTTAGCTGAGCTCAGTAGGGGTTTCCTTGGGGAGCAATCTCAGCCTGCAGTCATCCTGGAGGAGGAAGCTGTGACTGGTGCTTTCTGCACATACTGTCAATATCTGTCCTGGGGCCAGGGGGAAGGCCTTGCTAGTCCCCTGGATCTGGGGCATCTGGATCCTTGATATAGGCATGCCAATACCAAGGATATACATTCACTGAGAACTTCATCTGCTCCCCAGTTTGCTTCCTGAGCTTCCTCTTTTAGATGATCTGTAAAGGGCCATCTCCTGTCTCTCCAGGGTCCTCAGGGCTGAAGGACACTGGGAAACCCTTTACTTTTAAGGGATGATTTTTCTCTTTGACTTTGTGTTAGGTTTCTATGGCTTCCATAATCAAATGACATAAACTGTAAAGCTTCAAACAACAGGAGTGTGTTCTTTCACATTACGGAAGTCAGAGCCCCAAATCAAGGTGCCAGCAGGGCCAGCCAGTCTCTCTCAAAACATCTCCCCAGACTCAGTCTTTGTTGCCACATGTATAGCTACTGAGTACTAGAACTTCAATAAAACTTTCTTGGGGACATAAATTAGCCCCAAGACTTTGTTTTTCTTTATCTACTTGAGTGTGTGTGATATGCATGTGTGTATGTGGGTGTGTATGAGTACATGTGTGTATATGGTGTGTATGCCTGTATTTGCATATGGATATTTTTGCATGTGTGTAGGTACATCTTATATATTTTTGCACTCTTCCCTATGGATGTCAACATACAGAGGCCCTAGGCTGATGTTAAGAATTATTCTCCATGTCTTTTTCACCCTATTCAAATGAAGCAGTTTCTTCAGCCACGTCCAGGCTCACCATATATGGCTAGTCTTGCTAGCCAGCTTGCTCTGAGGTTCCTCTGTTTGCAGATTCTGAGGCCAAAGTTGCAGGTGGGCATCATGCCCACTTGGCATTTCTGTGGGTTCTAGAGCTCCAAAGTCTTCCTCCTTGTGTAGGAACTGCTTAGCCACTGACTCATCTCACCAGCCCCTTGGAGACATTCTTAGTTTTTAATAGAATCCTTGGAACACATTTTTAGAATGTGCTGGCCACTAGAATTTGAGATTTTGAGTTATGTAGCTTCCTGGTAAAACCACCAAGATGAATTATTTAAACACTCTATTCCTTGATAACAAGTCAAACTGCGGTGTAGAATTGTTGGGGTAACAACATGACGGATGTTTCCCTGCACAGATGATTTTGGTTTTAGAGCGGCTGATCTGAAGCCATTCTTCCTGACTTGAATGGGCTGCCAGACAGATTGTTACAACTACACCTCCTTAGATAATGAACAGCTATCATCAGTAGAGAAGGACATGTGACTGTCAGCAGTCTTCCTCAGTCACCTGCATGTTGCCAGTGCATCCAAGATACTACCAGGACATATAGGCCCCAAATGCATCTCTTTCTCTCTCTCTCTCTTTTTAATATTGCTTTTGAGAATTTCATATTTGAAATCTGTGTTTCCACTCCCTCTCCAACCTCTCCTGTCCCCCATTCCTCTCAAACTCATGACCTCTTTTTTATTTACACACACACACACACACAAACACAAACACGCGCACACACACACACACACACACACACAAAGAAATACAGACTGTTGTGTCCATTTGGTATTGCTTTATGTGTATGTGTTTAGGGATGAATGCTTGGTTGGATAACCTATCAGGGGTCTAGTCTCTTGAGAAGACTGGTTCTCTTTCTCTTAGTTGCCTGTAGGTCCTCACTGAAGGGTAGAGCCTTCGATGATTTCCTTTAAGCACATTGACAGGTCAATTGATGCTGGTCTGGAGCACATTTTGCTTAGGCTCTCATAGTGTTGGGATTTCATGGGTGCAGTTTCCTTGTCATTTATAGATGTCTCTAAGTGACAGAGGAAAACGTGTCCTTCTGATTCCTACAATATGACCACCTGTTCTTTCACAATGTTCCCTAGTCTTAGATTCAGGGGTGAGTTGTAGAGGTATCTATTGGGGCTGGATACTCTGTGGTCAGTTGTTCTCCCCATTTTGAACAGTTGTGGAGGTCTGTAATGGTTTCTGCCAAAGTGTATCTCTTTACTATAACCCATGAAAATGTCAGCTAAACTTCTCCAGGTAACATTCAACTGGGGTTTGTATAATCATTGTGGCCTAGTGGCAAGCACTTGCCTTAAAACCAAGGCTGTTAACTCTAAATGCCTGTATATTCTCTCTATATTTCTATGAAAACAATAATGATATCTGTGTTTCAAGACTAAGTAAGATGAGATTGGTCATAGTGTTCATAAATTATAAGTCTGGGAAAGAACAGACTCCTTACAGAAGGTGTGGAGGACCAGCTTTAATGTTAGTATAGCTATTATTGTTGAGGAGCTTTATGTTGATAATAAGCATTGGCTTTGGACAACATTACCAAGTCAAGTTTGTGGCTGTCTGCCTGCCCACTTCCCATTCTCTGACATTTTTCTCTTTAAGTCTTACCTGCCCTTGCTAAATGCAGCTCTGTGGTTGACCTGCTGATGTGAGTTGGTGTGGTGCTGGCTATATAAAATGGAACTGCTGATTTTAACAGCCCTGTTATTAGGGGCAGAGGAGGCTCTGCTTAGAAAACAGAAGGAAGCAAGCCCTTCCTGTAATCAGAAGACAAGCCTTTGGCAGGGGCTGTAGAGAAGGGGAGGTGCAAAGTAATGCCCTTTTTGCCCTTGGAGGGAGTTCTTTTGGAGTCTGGTCCCCAAGAATCTGTCTGGAGTTTAGAGGATGGGTCTTAGTGGAATTGGAGCCCCAAGATGTTGTAAGGAATATGGAATGTGAGGGTAGCTGCAGTAGAAAGTGACTGGAGTTCATGTGCTAGAGACCTGCTGGAGAGAGAGAGAAAAAGTAAGGATAGGTGAAGGGGATTATTTAAAAGTAAAACAAATATTGAAAACATCTAAAAGGTAACTCATACCTGAAACAGCTCCTCTAGAGTGGCTATGTCTGCTAGTCTTTTTCATTTGGATTGAGATTCCTTGGGGTTAAGACTTCCCTACTGAGATGGCTCAGTGGTTAAGAGCACTGACTGCTCTTCCAGAGGTCCTGCGTTCAATTCCCAGCAACCACATGGCGGCTCACAATCATCTGTAATTCAGATGTTCTGATGCATCTGAAGACAGCAATAGTATACTTGTATACATAAAATAAATAAATCTTAAAAAAGGAGGACACCCCAAGTGAAATGAAAACATCTATGAACGTGGGTGATGAGATCACATCTTAACTATGTGATTTTTAATAATATTTAGGGAAAAATTTATTGATGTGTTAGATTTATTGATTAGCTCAAGAACTGTAGGACTTGATGACTATCCTGTAAGTCTTATAGTGGCTGGCTAATGCAAATTCCTTATCAGGTCCCTGTCTTTGAATCATAGGTTGATTAAATGACTACAGACCTATTGTGCTATAAGAGAGAGGATGGAGAGTAGAGGAAGGAGTGCATCAGGATAGGAGTGCTACCCAGAAGCTCTATAAGTTGGGAAAAGAGAGATATAAGATCTACAAATAGAAGACACTGTGGTATTAAGGGTAGGAAGACAGAAAGCTCTGAATCCATGTTCTAATTCTACCACTGAGCATCAGATAATATCCAGGCCACATGAATCTACGTCTCTTAACCTTGGCCTTGCCCACTGCAAAATGGGATATTGTTTCAGTGACACTGTCTGCACAGCTGTTACAAAATGTAGCTGTAATGGATGCAAAGTTGAGTACCAACGAGAAAAGGAGGGGCTGGGGATGTATCTCCTTTGGTAGAATGCTTGCCTAGCATACATGATGCCCCGAGTTTGACCTTTAGTATTTTTGAACTTATAGGCAATGTCCAAAGCCCAGGGCATTTTGAGGATCATGTAGAAGTTCTGCTATTAGTCTACACTGCATTTTCTGTAAGTGGCAGGGAGCTCCAGTCATGGCAAGTGCGGACAAAGACTTGTCTGCTTAGATTCTAGTCTACTAATGCAGAGTGCCATGAACCTTTGCTCAGAGCCAAGGGATTCCCTTTCTTTCTAGGACCTTCAAGGAAGAAGTTTCTGACTCAATAGGACTGGTGTGCAAATCTGCAAACATAACACTTGGGAGGAGGAAAGGGAGGATTATCAGAACTCCAAGGATATATTTAGCCATATAAGGAGCTAGAGGCCAGTCTAGGCTACAAAAGACTCTGTCTCAAAAAGTAAAAGAGAAAAAGGTAGTCATTACTAGTTTATTAGTGTTTTCATTTAAGGCAGAACACAGTCAGAGCTCTGACAACTGATTTTATGTTTGCTGGCAGTGAGACATAATGGGCTTTATATTCCTGCATCTTGTTTTTAAGTCACAAGGGAAATATTAATTTACTACAAATTGAGAATCTATTTTAGTCTGACATCTGACAAAGAGAGAGTTCCTTCCAAACACCAAGCTAAGAATCCCCCTTTCTTGTTGATGTAGGCAAAGAAGGAGGCTTCCCCTAGCTCAGATAGACCTTTCTGTATAGAGATTGGGCTCCAGCATCAAATGGCTGGTCCCAACAAGATGCAACAGGCAACCAGCAGTAGGAAGAAGCTTTGGTGAAGGTACTCTGGCAAGCACAATGGTCAGTGTCAACCTGTTGAGTCAGAAACTGGATCCTAAAGGTTCTAAAAGGAAAGAGAATCCATTGGTTCTGAGCCAAGGCTCATGACACTGGGCAGACTTGAATCTAAGCAGATAAGACTTCATCCTCACTTGTTATAGCTGGGGCTCCCTGCCACTTATGGAGGAGACTGTGCAGACTGATAGCAGAACTTCTTCATGATCCTCAGTGTGGACTTGGCACTGGGCTTCTTCTATAAGTTTGATATTCTCTCACAGTGAGCAGACATTCACTTTTGTGCAATCTATTTGCCATTCATAAAACTATCAATGATAGAGTTGCAAATAGATTTGTTATGGGAACTTGACTTGGTATTTAGACTCAAGGTTCTGGTTGCACTAGTAAGGGTTAGGCCAGGGAAGAAGCTTCCATTAAAGAATGCCATCATAGATGGGTAGCCATTCATCACATCAAGATTGGGTCACAAAGGGCTAGAAACACATGAAGAAATATATAACAATTCCAGTGAGGAGCTAAGGAAGGTCTTATGCAGTATGACAGTTGATGTGGGCTGACAGGAAAGCATGGCGATGTGGTTTGAATGTCCCTCCTGAGTCCATGTAGAAATTTAATTTTCATCATGAGGTTTGTGAAGAGACCAAATAGGTGGAGCTTTTAAAATTTGGTTTCATCAAGAAAGATCCATCCTCATCTCATCCACTCATAAGTTGATAGATGGATGCCTTAGTGGGTTATCTTCAGAGGAAGTCCATTATAAAACATGGTAGGGCAGTATCTCTTGGAAGTGCCCTTCAGTACCACTTTGGTACTAAAAATCTCAACCAGCAAAAAGGGCTTTATCAGTTGTGACCTCTCATCCTTGAACTTCCCACACCCCCAAACTGTCAACGCGGTGAATGTTTGTCTTTATACTCACAGTTACTCAGGCTGTGGTACTCAGTTACTATGATGGATGGTTGATGGAGACAGGATATTTGGAAATGTATTATCTTCAGCAGCAAGGGGACAGTGACTCAGGCCAAATGAGGTAATGGGGCAGTGATGAAGCCTGGGGAAGTGAATGGCAGAGCTTGGGGAAACCCCCTATGGGTGGTTCTACTGGGGCAGAGCAGGGCCTGAGTGGTGGGATTTATCCACACATGTGGGGCCTACAGCATCAGGACTCTGGGCACAGAGATCCATGAGTGTCTTGACTTAGTCAGAGGTCTTAGCTGACCCAAACGTGTCCTTTGTTTGCTTTCTTATCCCTACCACCTGGAGCTCCTTTTCCCACCTATTTTCTGCTTTCCTTGGAAAATGAGGCTGGTGTTTTCTAGAGTTGCTACAGGAAGCTCTTTCAATGAAAGTCCTAAGTACAAGTTTATACCTCACCCAAAATTGTTCTAAGCAGAAGTGCTTCACAGTTCTTTATTTTTTTCTTGTTTTGAAATATTTGCATGTACATAATGAGATATCTTGGGAATGAAATACAAGTTTAAACATGAAATTCATTCATATTTTTACATATCCCTTCTATGTATGACCTAAAAGTCATTTATATTGTATTTATAATGATTTTATGCACAAGGCAGTGTGTGTGCCTTGACCCATTATTTCTGTTCATGTTATGTTGATACTCGGTGTGCCTTCATATTTGTAGCCTTTCGCATTTCTGATTTTCATGGGAGGGATGGTCAACCTGTGTTATCCTTTTCCCTAAGCAGAGGGAAGAAGACTTAATCTTTTCAAGGGTGGCACTGGAGACCGAGGACTAACCCTGTTGATGTTGCTCACCACTTGGGTCACTAATCTACCTGCCTGGGTCATCACCTGGTCTGAAAGGTGGCTGAATGGGGCGTGTGAGAAGCATCTCAGTGCTGCAAGTTAAAGCATCTATATCCTGCTTTCCGGAGGCGAAGCAACCTGCCCGCAGTAATTCGTATGGTTAACCCTCCCTGAAAACTCAGATAGAGCCTTAATGAACTTCCTTACTTGTTCATTTAGTGTGGGTGCACATGGATGTGTGCATTTGTGCACATTCCAAGGTATGCGTGTGGAGGTCGGAGGACAACTTTCAGGAGTCCGTTCTCTCTTTCCACTGTGAAAATTTATGGGAGTAAAACTCCATCACCAGGACTGATGGCAGGGGTTTTTACCCCTGAGCTGTCTCACCAGCTCCGAGATGGTGTATTTTGTGGCCAGAATAAGACCTGTGATGATTAATCCGATTGTCAACTATTTAGGATTTAGAATCAGCAAGGGAAACAAACCACTGACTGCGTCTGTGCGGAATCTCTAAATGAGGTTAGCTGAAGTGAGAAAGACAATCGTGTGGGTAGGCGGCACCATCCCACAGGCTGGGGTCCTGAATGTATGACAAGGATAGGGCAAGCCCCTGCATTTCATCTTCTTCTCTCTGCCTCCTGACTGTGCATGCAGTGTGACATGTGACCAGCTCCCTTCAGTTCCAGTCCCCGTCACATGGACTGTTCCCTTAAACTGTGAGTTAAAATAAACCCTCCTTTCAGTTGCTTTTGTCCATTATTTCGCTGTGGAGACAAGATAATTAACTAACGCAAGCCTATAAAAAGCAACTGAGCGGCTTGCTCACAACCACCTAGATAACTTGATATTGTTTGGCCCCGCGTGTGCAGTGGAGGATTTGGAGAAGAAACATCTCCAAAAAAAAAAAAAACAGGCAGAGAGATGAAGGAGCTGGAACAAAGACGGGCAAGTGCCAAGACTGTGCATGCCTTTGGAGCCAAGGAGCAGAGCACCGCTAGCTGTGTTGGTCTGACCTCTGAATGTTGTATACTTTGGGGCCGACGGCATCTTGAAAGAGGGTGAGTCAGCCTCTCTGCTTTTTATTTTCCCAATGAAAAATTTCCTTAAAGAAATTCTCGTGGCGGAAATGATGGCATAATTGCACCCCTGCGCTGCTGCCGCAGTGTTTTCCAGCTGCACTGACTATTTATTTCCCCCTCAGGACCTGCTTGCTTCCCAAGAGGAGAGGGTGTTTAATAACAAGGTTGCTGAGAAAGGTCATTGCCAGGGAACAGAGTCACGCAGTCCACATTGACATAGCCCCTGGGCGTCCCCATCCCTAAAGGAGGGATAGATGGGGGTAACTCTTCTCACCAGCTCACACCTCAGTTCCAGCCTTTGGCCTGTCCTCGATTTATCTCTTCTCCACAGCCACCATTGTTAACTGTCACGACTAAGTCAATGTCTCTGGAAGAAAAAAAAAAAATTCTGCGTCCTGGAATTCTCCGTTGGCTGTGTGACAAGTCAAGGTTACCTTGAAAAGAATGTAGAGGGGGTGGGGAATCTATCCATCTAAGCAAGATGTGAGTCACCAGTGTGATATCATCTGAATCACAACCTGATTCCATTAGTCTTGACTGTGGAAGGGACATTAAGCACTAGGAGAGAGCAAAATGCACCAAGGTTGGGACGAGGCCTGCGCACCCTTGCACCAGAATGCACCAGATTCGCACACTGAGATATGGAGAAGCATAGAGCTCTATATGCACAGCCATTGGCCTACTGTGCCTGGGAAGCAGGTAAAGTGCCATTGGTTTTAGAGCAACCAAAGGTAGGGGGAGAGAGAGAGAGAGAGAGAGAGATGCCTTTGGCAATGTTAATGAGGGTAGCCCTCAGGGGTTGGGGGATGTGCAGGCAGCATGGGATCTTGAGAAAGGGAAATCTTAGCCTTCTCAGCAGAAAGCATGGCGGGGCTTGCAGAATGAGGCTTAATCACCTCCACTCAGTCCTGCATGAGGATGGACCTCATGCAGGTAGAGCCCAGCTTCCTTGCACATGGGGTCCCTGGATGCTTTTCTTCAAATCAAAACCCAACTCACTTCTAGCTATGGTGTTTGGAAGCCAGACATGGAGGCCACTGTGATAGATGAAAGTCAGACTCCTTCATGTTATCAAGTTTCTTCCTGTTTGCAGGCAGCAAGTGTGTGCCTACTTCACGGTGTATCTTTAGGGAATTTTTTTTTTTTTTGATCTAAGAATGAGATGGTTGACAGAGATTACTGGAGCAGCTGACATTATAGCCAAAACAAAACCATAGGGCTTCTGTGGTCCTCAGTTTCTTCCTCTAAAATGGGTATAAGAGCCGGGTGGTGGTGGCGCACGCCTTTAATCCCAGCACTTGGGAGGCAGAGGCAGGCAGATTTCTGAGTTCGAGGCCAGCCTGGTCTACAGAGTGAGTTCCAGGACAGCCAAGGCTACACAGAGAAACCCTGTCTCAAAAATACCAAAAAAAAAAAAAAAAAATATGGGTATAAGAAAATCTACTCGACCTACCAAGTTGTCATATCTGACTCTGCAGACCAGGCACCAAACAATGCAAGAGTCCTGAGGACATGGAGCCCTTGGAGCAGAAGGGAACATGAGCTAAATTATTGTTTACAGGCTACTGTTCCTCCCTTCTGCTGATTTTTCCTGGGGTGCGTCCTCTGTTCAGCTAGGCTTGTGGTGCAAACCTATCATCTTCATTTCTGATCAAATCCTTCCTCTTTCTTGGTTGATAAACATTGCCTCCAGACCAACCTCGTCCCACCCCCAAAACCTGGTGTTCTCAAGAGAAAAGTAGGAGTAGAAGAATCTTCAGAGCCCGCTTGTGGCTTTGTTGTAACAGTTCATGTCTGAGCAAAGCCCACATGTGGAAGGGTTTTGGGGAAAGCAGCTCACTAAGCAGGAAAGGGAAGTTTATTCTAGGATGGAGAATGTATTTGTTATGTCCCTGTTGCTGTGATAAGACAGCAAAAGCAACAGACAAAAACATTTATTTTGACTTGTGGCTCCAGATGGGTTACAGACCTTCATAGAAGGGGGGAGCATAGCTCCAATCAGCACGGTGGTAGGGGCAGGATGCAGGGACCACACCTTGATCACAGCAAACTAGAAGCAATGCGATGCCATGCACTCTCAAAGCTGCACTTCCGATAAAACTTCCATAAATCCCCAGACAGTTTCATCAGGTCCGTGAGCCTAACAGTGTCACTTGTTATTCCAGCTACCACAGAGAGAATTGGGCAGACATAAGGAAGAGTGAGCACAACTACATGTCTATCTGCCTAGTCCATGGGGAAGAAGGAGCATATCTACACGTCTACCTACTCCATGGGTCACCTACACGTTGTACTCTTGTCACACAGCATCATTTATAGTTGACTGAGAGGCTGGGAAGTGAAGACAGATGCCATTCTTGATGCTCATTTCAGCCAGGACTTTTCAACATACTCCTCAGTACCTCTGAGGGTGTTTTGTTCTCTTCTCCAACATTCTGTAGCTATCATGAGCAATGAAACTCTGCGCTTGCTTTCTGTGACTTGTCCAGAACAATGCTTACCAGGGCCAGGAAAAGCAAATAAGCTGGACTCAGAAACAGCAGAGTTAAGAGAGCCCTTATCTATTGGATTGAGTCCAGGCAGAACACATGTGGTATTAAGGACAGTAGGTTGGAGTTCTTTCTCTAGCCATAAGTGGATACCCTAAGCATGGTCAGTCTTGGTGAAGAATTTCCCTATGACCCTCCCACAAAGACATACAACAAAATTATCCCTGAGCATTAGGAAAAAAAAATGGATCTCCAGGATTCAGTCTCAGAAACCCTGCTTCGGTAAATCTGTATCTTACTCTTTTGTTTTAAGAAGTAAACATTTAGAAGCTTCAGATTTGCAAAACAACGTGTAATTTAAATCCGTTTTAAACTGTGAAGAATAAAGCACACGCAGCTAAGTGCCCCAAATGGAAAGGACAGCTCAGCGCTCAGCGATTTATCACAGAGCAAACACCTGAGCCATTCAGGAACAGAGCCAGTGGTTCCATTTTTTCCCTCCAACCAGCAGCTGTACCAGGTAAGCAATATCTCCAACTTGCACTTTACATCCTGTCTAAATGTTTGGTTTAATTTTACCAGTTTTTGAAACTGATAGCAATTGTGTCATCTCTTCATTGCTGGGACAAAGTAACCTAAGAGAAATCAACTTAAAATTGGAAATGTTTGTTTTGGCTCGTGAGTCTGAAGCTTTCTGGCTGACATCTCTTGGCCCAGTTGTGTCAAGATGGGACACTACAGAGGAAGTATGTGGCAGGATAAAGCTTCTCACCACAGGTGGTCAGAAGAATGGAAGAGGATAGAATGGAGAGTCTATAATAGTAGAGATCTCATCATTCCCCTGAAGGGCATGACCCCATTGACCCAGCTAACTTCTATTAGGTCCTCTCCTCCCACAAGTTCTAGCACCTTAAATAGAGTCATCGTAATGGAACTGAGACACGGTGGAGCCTTTAAGAGGCAGGGCCTAGCAGAAGTTTACTAGGTCCTAGGGTCACCATTACCTTATGAAAGGATTAATATAGTTATGGAACAGGGTAGATCTCTTGAGATCTGTTTGTATAAGGTGATCATCAGCCCATTATGCATGTGACCATCTCCCTTTCTACTTCTCTGTCACATTACAATCCAGCCACAATAGGTAACATCATGTGTAGACTTCCCAGCCACTAGAATCATGAAACAAATGAACCTCTCTTTAAAATACATCATCCAGGTTCAGGTATTCTGGTTGATGGATATTTTGGTGGTTTGCAGCTTGGTGTGGCTGAGAAGGCTGTTTTTGAGAATGTTTTAAAACTCGTCCTCTGGTCCACCTGAGAGTATAATCTTAGCTTTGTAAATGCCAAGTTTTGGTAAATTATCCAAACTTTCTTTTTTTTCCCAGTGGGGCATTAATTTATATTTTTGCAAGAATCTCTTTTTCTAGAGCATCTCAAGTAGTTTTGAAGTTGGACCAAGCTTGGGATCACTGTGTGATTTCTCAAAAAGGGTGGGGTTTTGTCCTTATATGATAAAGACGTTTCTAAAGATCCAAACTGCTTAAAGAGTACTCCATCAGGTGGGACACATCCTGTCTTATGAGTGTCCAAGCTGATGGCATACAACTCTGCCCTAGCAGCTCTATGAAGAGTTCTTGGACTTGGCAGAAAGTCATCCTGGGTGATAGATAAACTTGTCTTCAGCTGAATGAGCCACTGATTCCATCCCTTTCATGGCTATGTTTGGATGGCTACGTGCTGGGCAGTAAAAATTATTCCTAGTTAGGCAGCAGAGGAGAGAGAGAAAGAGAGAGAAGTGATGCCAGAGGCTCAGATTAAACACAAATTGGATCGTTAGTCCCTGAATAATTGAGTTAGTTGTCCCATTGATCAATGAATCTTCCCACACTTTCTCTAAACCCACTGTTCCCACGTGAGCTCTTGGGATAATGGGAATCATGGCTTCTTCAATGTCACCCTCTGCAGACATTTACACTCCTTGTTTCTGTTTTAATGGCTTTATTGGATATGTGCCTATTACAGTAACAGTCTTAAATCAGTTTGGAAACAGGTGTGGTGTGAGTCTTGACACTGTAAAAATGTACCCCCCCTTCAGTGTCATCCAGTAATACATTTTTATCGGTCTTTGGTCTTTAAATTATCTCTCTTCACCCATTTCTTCTGGCTGCTCCCCACCTGGAATTCCCTTCCATCCTTCAGGGGTTTGGCAATGAGGAGATTACTCCAGGTCATGAGAGGACTAAGCCTGCTGCCTAGACACTTGAAAGGCTACCCTTTGGGATAAAACAGCTTCCTTTTAACTCACTTGCAAGCTGATTGTTTCTGCTAAGAATGCTGTTAGGGGATTTGGGGAGAAAGATCCTAAATCTCACTGAGTATATTGGAGCTATGAGATTTCAAGGGGTGAAATGAGACATGGGAAGATATGATAACCTGAGCTTATGCAGCCCCATTTCTGGTGACCATCTCTGTTCAACCAGTGGGCTCTGAACATTCTGCTCTGGCTCTCCATGTGACTCATGGATGATATAAACAATGCCCAGGGAACCAACAACCAGCATCCCAAGGAACATGTGAATGTAGCTGCCTAAGTTAGACTGGGTTCTCTATAGAAAGCCAATAAAATGTATGTATATGCATTCTAAGAAGTTATTCCCCAAGGGGTTTGGCTTACATGAAAGAGTCTAGCTAGTTAATCCAACGCTGACCATCTCTACATGTTAAAGAGGCAGGGGGTCCAGTTCCTCATCTATTAAGTTAGATGCTTCAGCACACAAATGTAGCACAGAAAACCTGAAAAATGCCCTGGACAATCACTGACATTATGCCCATATATGAAGGGCCTAGAGGCTAGAGTCTGATGTTGGCAACAGCAGATATTCTCAATCAGGACAAAATGGCACCTTGAAGGCTCACATGATGTCATTCTCTGATCTCCCTTCTTATGGTCAGGAAATTTGCCTGGTAAAAGATGCTGTTTCCATTCAGGGGACTGTTTCCCTCCAGTCAGTGCCCCCAACACCAGTCCTCACTGGAAATACTCTTGTAGACACACAGGTGTGTCTCATCAGTCCTAAGCATCCCTGGATCCAGTGGACAACTAAGACAAACCATCATACCATGCCACGCTGGACCACACTGGAAGTAAAATCATGGTACTTCTAGATCATGGCCTCCATCACTCCTTCTCTATGATGTGTGAACTAAGGAATGAGTGAGACTTTATTCCTTTGTCCACACCATGTGCGTGTATGTGTGTGTTGGGGAGAGCTGGAAAGGTTCATTGTATCAACTCTAGATAATTCCATGAATCTTATGCAGAAGCACAGATCTCTCCTCTCTGTGTTGAGACATTGTCTCACTCTCTTGTCCAGGTTGGTCTGGAACTCATTAGGTAGCCCAGGCTACTCTTAAATTTGCCACGAGGCCTTTGCTTTGACCCCCTGAGTACTGGGATTGTAGGTGTGAGCAACCTGCCTGACTGGAGCTCATTTCTAATGCCATTTATTTTAAAACTCCCCTAGAAGGATGCAGAGAGTAAGTGAGAAGAAACTTGAGAATGTGATAAGGTTAGCCCTAGGATTCAGGTGCTTCCATGTGTCTTCAGCCTGCTATTAATTTTCTTTAAAAATACTTATTTTATTAGTATGAATGTTATGCCTACATGTATGTATGTGCACCACATGGGGAGCCTGAACCCCACCAGAAGAAGGCATTGAATCCCTTGGATCTAGGCTACAGATGATTGTGGGTCATTATGTGTATCCTAGGAGTTGAACCCGGGTCCTCTGAGAGAGCAACAGCATTCTTAACCACTGAGACTTCTCATCAGCCCAGCCACCTACTTTCTTGATCCTTGGCTTCCTTAAAACTTCAGGAACAAAGGCAATCAAAGGGGTATGTCTGAAGTACGTCCTCCATCCCCAGAGACATGCTAGGATTAATTAGCTGGTACCCACAGGATGTTCTGAAAATGAGAAATGCCCTGGATTATTATCTATCAAATGTCACATACAAATATGCTCATGTTCCCATTATGGATGTATGTGTTGCAAAGTTGCTCAACCGAGCGTGACCCGTTGGGTGGTTTTAATTACAAATATCAATAAAATTGGTTGATATTTATGGGCACAGACCCTTCAGATCAGGGGAAAGGAAGCTAATTGTAGAAGACAGTGCTGTGATTGAATCCAAGGGAGGCACAGGCTCCTGCTAGCTGGGTGCCATGCTGAGATATCTCTAGTCTCTCCGTGTTAATTAAATGTGATGAAATGAATATTTACTTGTATAAAGAGTCAGAACCTTCAACTGGGTAGTGCTGAGGTTAGGGACAAGGGATGGTCCTAACTTAAGGTGGGTTAGGGCCAGTCCATCAAGGGCCCGTTCCTTAGGGAAAAGCAAACACCAGCAGAGAGGGTCCCAGAAAACAGTAGCAGACTAGCACAAGAAAACTAACTTTACTACCAATGCTGTGCCTGTTCTGGCACCTCACTGGGTTAGTCTCGTGACCAGCCAGGACCAAGTTTCATTGAAGTAGTAAAGGACATTTATGTCCTTGGAGTCAGGTAATTGAAACTTCAAAACAGCCATATGTCTTTGAGTTACTCCTGATTATTTTTTCCTATTAAAATGAGATTAATTGGAGGGACAATGTACCTGTTTGATAAAGTGAGATTGTGTGTGGAAAAGAGTTTGGTGTCCAGTGGGTCTGTAATGCACGTTCATCTCTCTTCCTTCCTGAGATGCTAGGTGGCCAGATGAGCAGAGAAGATTTGGGGATTGGTCATAGAAGCTGAAGTCCATTCTTTCCTGAGCACCGACCAAGGTATTACCCGTAAGTGGGGTCCTAAAGTTTCCTTCAATATCCCTCAATATATGTTAGCACCAAGATTAGAACCTTTGATTTCTGTTTAAAAATTACCTCTACTTCCTGGAGTTGGTTGTAGATGTTTCATGGTAGACACTCAGTGAACTTAATCTCAATATACCCAGTTCACATGCAGGGGGATTTTATTTCGCTGAGGCTTCCTGGTTGCTTGCATCCATAGAGAATGAGAGCAAAGCCCACATTAGCAACTCCACCCAGGACAGATAGAGAGTGTCCCTTCAGCCTGCCCATCCGCAGGTACAAATGTACCTGGGAAGTAGTCAGTGGTGCAGGGCTGGGTCTCCGAGTTAGCAGCTGGAAGGCCACAGACAGACTGGCCTGTTCTTCCTGCAGCTCACTGTTGCACCTCAAGCTGCCTACTTTGGAAGGACTTACTTTCTTTGTCACAGTTGTTACAAGGGCACTTGCTCTGTGGTTTATTGGCAGAGGTGATGGTCTGAGAAGCAGGGAATGATGATGTGATGACACATGGGGCTTTGAACTTGGGTTCTTGGTACTTCTTACCTTGAGAATACATGGTCTTCTGATTTCGTCCTGTCTTCATGTGTGTGTGTGTGTGTGTGTGTGTGTGTGTGTGTGTGTGTGTGGTTTGTGTTGATGTTTGTACACATTCACATATATGGAAGCCAGAGGTCCGCACTGGGTACTGTTTGCCAGGACATTGCTTGCTCTGCTTTTCTGAGACCAAGTCTTGCATTCAGCTAGGCTGGCTGGCCAGAAGACCCAAGGAGACTCCTGTCTTCTCCTGTCTGATAATGGAATTGCAAGAGCACACCTCTGTATTCGGCTTTTTATAATTTGGGTTCTGGGGATTGAACTTGGGTTTTCCTGCTTACATGGCAAAGATTTTACTCATCCCTTTTAACACATCAGATTTTCCTACTTGAAACACGCACAGTGCAATTAAACTAGAGTTCTCTGATATTCTTGTTTCTTTGAACAGTTTCTATTGTCAGCTTTTTACTACTCGTAAGAGCCCAGTGCACCAAAGTTCTCTTGGACTCACTTTTCTTCGGCATACCTTTCTTCACAGAAATGGTGAGGGCAGTATATCCAACATGGCAGAAACCCCATGATTTAATTTTCCTGTGGTTTTGTTTCTGTCTGGTGACCTATTGGCCTGAATGCTAACGTGGGTAGGATAGAGTTGGAAGGAGCACAGACCTTGACCCTAAGGCACATTTAATCTGGAATTCATCCCTGTCAGTCACAGACGATTCTTGGAGAACCATTTGGATTCTATAAGCTTCTGTTTATGCATTAATTAAAATGAAGAAATAATTCTTATTTCTTAAGGCTGATATGAGGATTAGTTTGATACATATTTATGAAAGAGTCTGGCAAAGAATGTATTCTTGGATATCTGAAGTGTGATGAAATGAAGTGATAAAAAATGATCAGGCCCCCTCTATTTCAAGGCTGCATTTGGGGAGGGGTGGTGATGGTAGACAATGTACAGATCCTTTTCAGTTACTTGAAATGCAGAGTGTGGATCTAAATGAGGAAAAAAGATGAGCTGCTTGGGTGGCTACTGTAAAGTCTGCATCGCCTTGGTTTCTCATTAAACCCTTAACCCAACCCCAGGAAGCAGAGGCTGTTTTCAAAGAAAAACAAGGTTCATATCAGCCCTACTATTTAATGAAGGGTTGTGGAGAAAATGCTGGCTTGTTCTAAACTTTTCATTGCTAATATATACCAGGGGGTATATCCTCTTTCCTCCATAACTTGTATCCATAAGAAAAGAAAGTACAGCACATGGTGGGCAGGGCCCTGGAAGGGGACTAGAGGAATAGGGGACTAGGGGACTTGTCCATGAAGAATAAGTATAAATATAGTTGTCCTTTGGACAGTGCACAGGGCACACTGGCATCACCTGCAGAGCTTCCTAGCTAGCAAGATAAGTGCTGGCATTTCATCCCTTGGGAGTCTTTATCAAGACCAGCCCCCTCCCTCTGCACTAAGGTAGATAGCCTATCTTAGCTTCACTCACAGCATTGTGGAGAAGAACTTTGTCCTAAGCATCTGAGCTTTAGTGTTTCAGAAGTTTGAATTTGCTACCATGACAAAGGTCCCCAAAGCCCATGCTGTTCAGCATCAGGGCTTGGTTCTCCCTGCCAAATCCCTACCCGAATTCTATTTCCTTTATCAACCTGCAGATCAACTCTCATTTGTCATATTTATTGCCTTTTAATCTCCCATCCATTTAGTGCTGGGGTTTAAGAGTAGGATTAGAGGGGGGAGTTTAATTGGATGATCCTCCATGGCCCCTTGAACATCAGATTCAATAAAAGTTTATGAAAAGATAAAATCACTTAGGGTTTTATAACCCCAGACAAGCATGCGAGGTTGGTGCTAGGACAAGGTAACTGTTTTTCAACCTCATATAATCTGTGTTTCAACTTGATTAAATGAGGAAGTTAGTTCTCTCTGTGTGTGACTGTCTCTCTGTATGTGACTGTCTCTCTGTGTCTCTGCCTCTCTTCCTCTTTTTTCCTTGAGTAGCATTATCCTTTTCTGCCTGGTGTAAGCAAAAATCCACTTTATGCCACATGCCTGCGTCTCTCACTTTGATTTTCACTGACCAGAAGACTAATAAAATCTGGACATACCAGAACATAATATTTAGTTCACACAGAAATATGCTGAGCTGCCACTCAAGGGGATTGAGGATGGGACAGAGGGCAGTTTTCAGTGGGAGGACAATGGTTCATGAAATCAGAGGAAGAACAGGGACTTGTCAACTCCATCCCCACTGTCTACACCACTGCCTCACCAAATTCTTTCCCCTTCATTCCACAGTACCTTTCCTTCTCCTGTACACGATGGCTAAGTCACAAAAACAGAACAAACCCAACTTAGCCCTTCCATCCCTTCTCTGGGCCACAGTGATGGCTGTAAAAAGAAAACACAATTTTTTCCCCAAACTACTTGTGCCTCCATAGACTGAATCCTGAGAGCAGAACAGGGTCACATTCTTTTTTCTGTCACTCACACTTAACACAGGATCCACAGAAGACATGCAATGGTTATTGTTTGCACTAATAAATGCACATTAACCCATAGTTCAGCTTCCCTTTCACTCTCTAGTTCCTTGGGCCATGGAAGGACAGTCCAAGCCAAGGGTAGAAGTCTGGAGATAGTGGGTGAAGATGTGTGGAGTTCATGAGGGTTTTGTCTTGTTATTGTGACTCTACAGCAGTGTTTGACTGTCATTCCCAGAAGGATGAAGGGCCCTGTGTAATGAAGGGGAAAGAATGGTTGAAAAGTGGTGTAGGCAGAGGGGATGGGAGAAGAGAGAGGAGGCTGAAGAGAAAGAGGGCATGAAGAGGAACAAGTGATAGGTGTTAGTCTCTTGCTTCCTTGAGGTGAAGATGATATAATAAAAATCCTGGTGTGGATGGCCAGAGAACCTAGGGAATACATAAAGAATAATCTATAGCAGCTGGATGTGTAACTTAGTGCTTGCCCAACAGGTCCTGGCTTCTATCCCCAGAACAGCTCCCATATCATCTATGTGCGAAAAGAATATACAACTTTTTGGTGAATTTATGTTTATATTTATATTTAAAATTAATTAAGAATAATCAAGACAGCGATGCTTAGTAACTTGTGACCCAGGAGAGATCATCTTTCTAAGAGTTCCTGGAACTCTGAAATTGGGCTTTACGTTTCTAATGGCCATGCAGTGACGTCCAAGCTAATCTTAAAGTGATGTAGGCACTTCTTAGTCACATGTTCAAAACTGCATTAATGGCAGGTAAGGTCAGATCTTAAACAAGCTACTTGGAACTACCCATCTACTTAGGAGGTGTGTGTGCGCATCAGTAGGGACCTCACTTGTCAGGTCTAGAAGATGGATGTGAGTTTCTCCTTAACTGCTGAGTAGAGAGGGGAAGTAGGGTACCTAATGAAGAAGAGGTGACAGTATCCATGAGGCCAGGTGCTCCAGACAGATGAGAATATTGGAGTGGAGTAGAGAGGAGGTGATGATCGTGGCCATGTAGGTCATGCCATGGTTCATAAGAGGCCACATGTAAGTGTTAGTACACAGTGATTTGGAAAGAACCCTGTAGTAGATGTTTGCTCACAAGAGCATCAGGATAATGTTTTCATTTCAGAACAATCACTCTGGCTTAGTGAGGAGGCTAAATTAGAGGGTGTGTAAGGGTAGAATTGGGAGACATGAAATAGGCTATAGGTATACAAATATATATGATAAATGTCATATATACTTTATATATTTGATGTATATACTTAATATAAATGTATATATACACACACACTGAGTATGTATATATATATAATACCCAGAAGATGGAACAACCTGGAGGCATATTTGGAATGGAAATCAATTGAGGGAGACATGGGGAGACATATAGGAGATATAAATATATATTTGACATGTCATATAAATACTTGATACATATTATATATATACATATACACATGTATATATATGCTGAGTATGTGTATATATAATACACAGGGGATGGAACTACCTGGAGGCATGTTTAGAGTGGAAAGTGGAAAAAATGGGATTGGTGGAATGGGCTAAGGTCAGAGGGAGAAATGTATCATGTCAAGGCCTCTGGACAGGTTGGAGAGCTGCCTGGGATCTATGTCTCAGGCATGGGTTGCTGGGAGTTGGGTATCTGATGCATAGCAAAAAGCCTCATGAGTAAAGTGATGTGTTAAGTGTTAAAAAGATGAAGAGGAAGAATGGAAAGACAGTCAAAGAGGAATAAACTGTTTGTTGGGGGTCAGGACACCATGTCTTTCTGTTTACCTGTGAATATGGGTTTTAAACTGTCTTAATTGTGGGCAGGAAAGGAGGATGACCCTAGTGTTGGCAGATATGTGAGACATAAGGCAACACTGTGAGTACCTTGCCCTGGGTAGACTGCTCCTGAGCACAGACCCATATGGTTACAGTGACAGCTATTTGGCTTGAGAGCCAGATGTTTGATTGGCACTGTTAGAATAGGGGTGGATCCAAGCTTTGTGGGGCTTGAAGCAAGTATGATCTTTAGAGGAAGACAACACAGAAATGTGCACATGAAATTGAATAGTGGACTTTGGATGGGTAGCATGGATCTTTAAAGCTTAAGTCTCATTAGCATCATGATAAAAAAAAAGTTGCCTTGTTTGGGAGACTTCCAGAAAGATATAGGTATGTGTATATATGCATGCGTGGGTACATGCATGCATGTGTGTGTGTGTGGTTGGGGGGGGGGACACACACGTGCTTCCAGAAAGGAAGAGGTACACACACATGTCCATGCACTTTCACATAAACAATGTTCCCAGAACATATTTTTGAGGACAATACTCAGCAAAGGGGGACCTTAGGTCAAGTCTGGTAACCTTGGTTTCTTGCTCTCAATTACAAGGTACAAAAACAGGAATTGCAAGTATATACAGTAGGCATGTTCAACTGAATGGTATATCAGCTTTGTACTGCTATCCTGAAATACCCGAAATACTGTCCATTTATAGAGAAAAACAGTTTGCTTAGCTACCATTCAGAGGTCCACGCTTCTCTATCTGGTGGGAGCTTTCTTTTTGACAGAGTCCCATCTGGCGTGGGTGTCAAATGGCAAGAACTGAGGAATATGCACCTGCACTTTTCTTATGATCTGTCTCTTTTCTCTTAAGGTGACCAGTATTCAGTCACAAGAAGTGCATCCTGATGACTTTATAGAACCTTAATATCCTCTACTTCTAAAAAACCACTGTCAGGTTAGGTTTCCAATGTCTCAATATTTGTAAGATGGATTAAATTTCAACACATATGTTTACGGGGGACAATTTTAAGCTACATCTAAACCATAACAGATGGTCCTTCTGGTCATCTGATCTGGGCTTGTTTGTGCAGAGGCTGACAGTTGGTTGGTTGTATCAGGGATTCCTAGTCTACTGTGGCTGTGGCAAGAATGACTTTTATTTTTTTCCAGGTGTCCTTTGTACCCATCCAGTAGGCATTCCCAGTAATATTAACAGGGCCCAGACTGGAGTGTGCTGGGAGGCTCTACAAAGGACATGATACAGCCAAGCAGAACGAGCCACGCTGTGAGAGCAATCCATCCATCATACTGTGTCTCTTATGAGGCATTATCCTCAGCAAACACTGTTCTCCCCCTAAGAGGCATCCAGGTTCCAGCTGTTAAGACAATAATTTGCTTCACTCTATTACATCTGGCTCCTGCTTTGCATCTTATTGAACAACAAAATTGCCTAGGGTCTGACATTTTATAAGGGCTTAAGCATTTCCTCCTGAAAGGGAAATCTTCGTAGATCATTTATTTACTTTCTACAGGTAGGGCTAACCTCTATTTTTTAAAAAAAGGTTTTGCTTCTTTTCCAAACACAGCTTAAGAAGAGCAAGAGGGACAGCTAGAGTTACTTTGCCAGCACTTCAGGTTTCTTGGCTCAGATGAGAAACCGAGGCAATGAGAAGATTCCTGCTGATCCTGCATCATTTTAAGAAGCTTTGGACAAAGATGTTTCGGGATTATCTTGAATTAACACGGGGCTTCTATTTTCAATACATGATCTTTGGGTAGCTCCCCCAAGAAGGGAATTGGGGAGCAAGAAAAAGCAAAGCATTTTTGTCACTGCTGTCCTTCTATGAGAAGGGTTGAGGTTGGACAGTACCCTCTGCTTCTCATTGGATTAACGTTCTTTGGTGTGGGAGTGTATATATGTGCATAAGAATAAGTAAGTGAGAGGGTATATGGAGACTTAAATGTCTAGATGAATATTTCAACACACTCCAGGGTTTTCTGCAAAGGGAAGTGCAGCTTTGACACTGCTATGCTTAGCTCTATGAGGGACCAGACAATAGGGGACATGATTAGGGCCTTTCCAAGCCACCTAACAATGGTGTCGGGCGAATGCAACTGATTGAGGTTATGTTCTCCATTCTGATGAGCAAGAAAGGAGGGCAGCCCAGCCAGGGTGGATCTGTGTTTTGCAGGCCCAATCATAGGATAAAATCTCCCCCTCTCCCATGTCCCTCCCTCCTGATTTCCTTAGGGCCCTCTGGGTTGGCTAAATTTAGTGTTCTGACAGATCCAGATCCATATGATTTCTTCCAGGACTCTGCCTCTAAATGTCACCCTTGCTATACAATTCATAGAGAGCATGGATAAGGGTTGTTGGGGGTGGGGAGCAGATGTCTGTGACAAACAGGAACAAGGAGGCAAGTCTTGGTAGGTGAAAAGAGAGAGAAGAAAAGAAGAAAGGAGGGTTGATTTGGGGCCACGTTTAGCAGGCTTCCTTTCTGTCATTCACCCAACAGCAGTGCATAGGAAGCCAACTAGGGGATGATGTCATCAAACCACTTCATGGAATCCAGGAAATTAAAAGTAAAGGCTGCATGGAGTGGTTCTGGGTTAGGAACCCTTCTTTTGACCCTTCCAAATCTAAGAATGTCCCTGTGCTTGTCTTAGTAGGGGTGAAGACAGACAGGGGCGCTTACTTCTAAGATGACTGTCTCTGTTCAGTGGGGATGCAGAGCAGGCAGAGTGGTGAGGCTTCCATGCTGATAAACCACAGGGGCAGGTACCTGTGCTCCTCCCTTCAGTCTAAACTCTGGGTTCTTACACTGTTAAATGGGTTAGTGACCTTTGCTATGGGCATTTTGTAGGAATATTTGGCGATCTAACTGGGTGGTGTATGGAAAACCCTTGTGAAGTACTTACATGGTAGTATCACTGAAGAGCCTTCATGGCTTTGCCTAGGTCCAGCGAAATGGACATTTCAAAGGAGAAAGAGGCATGCATTATGCCTTAGGTCTAGATCAAGTCTTAGGGGTGAAATCCATCCCCACTCTAGTTCGGCTGTGCAAGTTCAGAAAAACATTTCTATAGCCAGCAGGTTCCTTGGTTTCTTGGCCTTCATCAGAGAGAATGACCAACCAGACGTGTAGGGTTCTCATGAGGCTTTAATGTGTGAACAAAATGTATCAGTTATTTCCCCCACTTCTGTGACAAAAAGCACTTGATAAAAAGAGGGAGATTATATTGGCTGTCAGTTTGAAGCGCAGGCCATTTTGGCAGAGAAGTCCCTGCTGTAGGAATACGAGGCTGTTGGTCTCGTTGCCTCTGCAGTCAGGAAGCAGGGAGAGATGAATGCTGGTGCTCACCATGCTTTCTTCTTTTTATTCAGCCCAAGATCCCAGCCCATGGAATAGTGTCATGCACAGGTAAGGTAGATCTCTCTGAAGAGATTATCTCCAAGACTTACAAAGACATTTGCCTCCTAGGTGTCTCTAAATTCTGTTAAGTTCATAACACTACATACATTCAAGGACTTAAGTCTGCCTAGCGAATAAGTCAGAGGAATATGAGTACATATATGTGGGAGTATGCTTTGGGATCCCAGAGTCTTTACTAAAAAGACTTTCATATGATGATTCTGGAGGAATTGTTTTATGCCAAATCTCTGGTTCCATGCTATGCATCAGTTGGTGCTCATGGCATCCTATTTCTCATGCATCTTTTTAGGCCCCTCCTCTAATCCTACTGCATCCTGTGGGTACCAAGAAAGGAACCTCAAAAGACCTTGCTAAAGACACTTTTTCTCAGGGCTGCTACTGTACTGTCTCATACTCAATCTCTTACTCAAAGGCTCCATTCAGAATTCTCCCTGCTTCTGTATCCTGCTTCTGTATCCCTGGAGAAGATACTCAAGACTTCCTGATATGTGGTAGACATTGAGAAAATGGTCTTTGTCTTCTCTGGGACTCAGTTATTCTATCTATGAAATGGCTACAACATGAAGGGCCTTTCTAGCCTACCAGGACACCTTTGCCTTCATCGTTGTCAAAGGATTACTGGATCAATTCTTCTCTCCATGATGGTATCGGTAGATATTTTATCTTTTTCCTCTTTGTTTCTTCCACTTAGATATGCCAAGTGTTTATGTCATTTCTGAGACTCCAGTAAACTGCGTTATTGGGAGGAGACAGGGAGTAACACACACAGGCAAAACTCTGCTATTTTCACATGAATGCTTTAGGCAGTCAGCCATGATGGGAAATGAAATGTGTGGAAAAATACAGGGTGAATAAAGATGGCTTTAGTGAGATGATGAGCCTTTTACTGCCTGCATCTGATCCGTGATTTGTAGTTAGTCTGTCAGCCCAGCAACTGTGTCCCAGAATGGCTCCTGCTGTGGAAATCCTCCTTCCCATCCTCCTCCAAAGGTTCCATTTGGATGTGGGACAGTCTGTGGTTATTTACCAACGTTTTATCAGGAGAGCGGGGACCAGGCTACCTGGGGGAGGGATGTAGCAGCTGGGGGTTTAAGAATTATTTCTGGAAGATAAAAGCCATTGAGAAATTCCTCAGGGGATGACAAAATGTCCTCTGCCAACTGATGGAGCAGAGGGGGCATTGGTGTGTTTTGTGTGTGTGTGAGAGGGGTAAGTGTGTTTGCTTGTTTGTGTATGTGTGGGGTGCACCTGTATGCAGAAGCCAGACATTGACATTGGTGTGTGCTTTGATTGCTTTTCATCTTACGTGTTGAAACAGAGCGACTGCCTTGGTGGAACTCAGAGCTTGTTGAGTCAGCTTTTAGAGCAAGCAGGCTTTCTTCAGTGATGCCCTGTCTCTGCCTCCCAAGTTCTGCCATTTCAGCCAGACCACCACACGTGCCTGACACTTCCATGGATGCTGGGGTTTCTAACTCCAGTCTTCTTGTTTTTGCAGCAAGTGTGTTATCCACAGAACCCTGAAAAGGACACCTATAATGTGAACTGGAGGCAGTAGCCACCCTGGAATGAGTTCAGATCACTGCTATATTTAGTGGCAAGGTGGGGGACCTTCACGGGTGTGAGAGTCATGAGACAAGGCTCAGGCCTCAAGATTACCATCTAGCCATGCGGTGCTGGGACAAGAGAGCAGCCATGTCAGCCGAGCCCCTTGCTGCTCTCAAGTATTAAAGTTCATGCATGCTACAAATAGAGCAGTGCCCACGTCCTTCCACGATAGACACAGTTGTTATTTACTTTTAGTCTTTTTTAAAAAGAGGTTTGATTTTATTTTTAAAGAGCAGGTTTAAATTTAAAGAAACATTGAACAGAAAAACATAGTCCTTTCCATATAATCTCTCCTCTAACACAGTTCCTACTATTATCTTCTTGCATTGGTGTGGTAAGTCTGTGGTCACTGATAAGTCAATACTGTTACATTACTTACCAACCATTAAGCTCTACATGGATTAAGCCTCTGTTGCTTCACGAAGCCCTCCCCAGACTCTTGGTAGCCACTGATGAGATTAGTGACTCAGTAGTGAACCCGTCTTTCTAGGCTGTCACATGCTTGGATTTGTGCTCTATGTAGCATTTTTGGATCAGATTCTTTCACTTGGTAATATGTATTTAAGGTTACTTCCCATCCTTTGTTGGACTTGATGGCTCATTTCTGTTTTACTATTGTATAGCAATTCATTGTATCTGAGTCCCAGAGTCTGTTTATTGATAGAGGGACATTTTTACTGCTTCCAAGTTTGGGTAATTATGATTAAAGTGGTTATAAACATTCTGGTGTGGACCTAAGTCCTGAGTTCTGTAACTCAACTTGGTGGAAATCATGGGGTGAGATGGTTGAGTTCTATGACAAGATTCTGCTTAACATTGCAAGAAACTGCCATAGTGTCTTCATAAAGAGGTGGCCACCCCATTATCCATTCATCCCAATGGTAAATGAGAGCCAGTTGCCCTGTGCTAGTATTTGGCGAGTGGTGATGTTCAGGATTTAGCTGTTCTGGAAGCTGTGCAATTGAATCTTGCTTTTAGTTTATATTTTCCTAATGATGTAGGATGTGGAGCAAATAAGAATAGCATTATATATTTTCACTTTACAAACAGCCTTAGCAAGCTTTTGAGTTTAGATTTCATTACAGTTTTTCAGCCAATAGGAAACCAGAAGTGCATGCTTGACAGGGACTGAAGGAAGTAGGGGCACAGGTGGTAGGATCACAGTGCACCAGGTCAGAATTCAGAGGGCTTGAGTGCTTGCCTGGACTCCGTTCTTCTGTGTTCAAGACCTTTAGAAGTCACCTTGCCTTTGAAGCTCATCTTTCCCACTTGTATGTTGTGATATTTGTATTGGATCAGGGCTGTGACCTGTTTCTCAGGCCAGCATTGCACAGCTTGGATGATTACTTGGAACAAGGACAGGTGGGTACAGGGAGCACCATGTTGAAATGGAAAAAAGCTGTCTCACCCTTTCCCCACCCACACTGGGAGAGAGATTACAGTGGTAGTAGGGGGAGCCTGTGCTTCATGCCTGCTCTTCTGTAGAGCAGTTTCTAACTTCCTCTCTGCTGACAGCTCCATGCTACTTCAGGTGACAAGTGACAGCTTAGCATAGAGAAAAGGAAGACTAATTTCCAATACCAATGCCGGGTTGGGGACAGCCTGTGTTGTAAAGGTAGTGCCACTCATACTCGGCTGGTAGTAGAACCTGTCCAACTTTTCAAATATTCCCTGACTAACTCATGAGTTCTATCTGGGAATAAAGGGATATTGTCACCTTGTCACTATCTCCACAGAGCACCCAGCCATGCTAGGCTGAGGAAGGAGCTCCAGCTTCATCTACTAAGTGTTTTACCTAGGTCTGTTGAGCATCTTAGAAGTCATGAGTTGTTCTCAGCACTGTGGGCACTTGGCATGGAAGCAGGAGAGGAAAAGGCACTACCCTCATATGGCTTTTAACCTAATAATGTGCACAAACAGCCCAAACTAATTAACACTGTATAATCCATTTCAGAAACAGAGAGATGTCATCCTACTCTAGAAAGAGGCCAAGCTAAACAGTGGGGGGAAATGAATTAGGGATTACAAGGATGTGCCTCAGGTGTATGAAAAAAAAAATCTCTCATATGAAATTACTGACCTATTGCTGGGCATGAAGCTTTATCATGCTTACTGTGATCTCACCACACCAGGTCAGGTAGCCAACAGAGTAAAGCCTTTAGAGTACCCAGAGCCCCAAGCTCCCAGCCTCCAGAAGGCTGAGATCCTGGAGGAATTTCTTGCTTTCTGGACCCCATTTCCACACTATAATGTACAGATCCACTTAAAGAAGGATATCCTTTGGATAGCAAATAAGCTACAGCCATTGGGAGAAGCTCTCACCCACAGCCTGCTTCTTTCCTGGCACTTGCCCGTGAAGTCGGGGTAAATGATTAAACGCATACGACAGCCAAATAATTTCTCTAGATGAAGAGTTGTGTAAGGAGCGGAACCAGCCTGGGAAGTCAAGAGATGCTTATCTGGGTCTGTGAGCGCCTGAACTCTTCCTTCCTCACTGAGAAGTCTGGTAATGGCTTTCTTCATGGTAGAACGGCGTAATTTCCTCTTCTCACCCTGAAAACTTCCTGTGAGCAGTGACCTCAGACTGTCATGAGAGCAAGGGAAAGGTTTCTGATAACAGGCAGAGAACACTTTATAAAGTAGGGGAAACTCAGGCTAGTCCTGTTTGCCTTCGGAATTCTCTTGTGACTGTACCTGAGGATGGGACAAGAAGAGGACAGAAGTGGAAAATTCAGAGCCACTAGGCTGTCATATGCCTACAAGTCACTTGGGCACTTTGTACAGAACCTGATTCACCATATCTGGATATCTGGAGTGTAGGCTATAATTGTCACTTCCAGTAGGGTTTCAGAGGTGGTTGCTGGTCCACAGATCCAACTGAAAGAAATGGTGGTTGGGCCACCCTTCATATTTTAGACAGGAGAAGAGATAGATGCAGAGATTGGATATGAGTAAGCCCAGGTCTGGGTTTGGTCAGGGCATCCTGAGCTCTATAAGTTCATCCTGCCACTCTAAGCTCAGTCTGGTCTTTTGGCTGCCAAGAAGTTTCTGGCCATACTACTACTGGTCTTGCATGGTATACCTATGTGGATCTTGATACAAGCTTAGATGTGAATAGAAAACAACAAAAACTGAAATATCTATGCCTTTCATCAGGCAGCTGATGGGTTCAACTTCCTTCAGACCAAACAAGGTCTGTTGAGATTGACAATCTAATTCTAGTTCCAACTCTGCTGTTAATAACATGTTGGATAATAGATAAATTGTTCCCTCCTCCCTGGCTCTCAGATACCTCATCTTATAGAATTAAATTAGATGCATCTCAAGATCCAGACTGCCCCTATGAATATCTGATTTCTCTGCCTTTGTGGGAATAGCATGGTGGTTACTACTTAATGAGTTAGGCAACAAACTCATTTTGTGTGGCAGTTGATAGAGTGCCATGGGACAGAAATGGTAGTGATAATTGTAAGATCAAGAAGGTTAAAAGTTGAGGACGGTTTTCCTGGAAGAGCTATCAATAATGGAAAAGCTAGAAGAAACTACAGCTCAGCACTTGGGACATTTAGTTGAGGGACAAATGGCTTTGTAACCTGAATGACTTCTGAGGTTCTTTATGATGACACTGTACATTCATGTGGCCCTCTAAAGTCTGCTCAGTACTGTCATAGGCATTGTGCCCTTGGATCCTGAGGACAACCTTAGTGGGTAGAGATGGGCACTATCTGGTTTTGGCCATGAGTGATGTCCAGGGAGATTTAAGAACATGCTAATGATAAGAGGCTACAGCTCCCTTTCCATGAAACCATACCTGACATGGGCAGAGCTCACAATAAGCATAAAGTTGTCACATATGGAAAATACCTTTCATCAACAATGACCAAAGTAAGAAAAACTCATGGAACGATAAAGCTCAGTTATCTAAAAACTTTACTCAGCCTAAACATTTCCTTGATTTCAGACAAAAAGGCATAAATGAAGCATTCTGCACCTTGTGTTTGTAATCAGTTATAGGTTGTCCCCAAGTCGGAGCTATAAAGCACATGCAGTCATACTCAATAAATCATGCATTCAAGTATACACAATAAGAGGCGATTTAACACATAGTAAAGATGTATGCCTGCCCCTTAGCAGGTGGGAGATTCTACCCAGAACAAGGAGCGTGTATCTTGCAACCAGGTGTGGACTTGATAGCCCAAAGGACCCATTCTTGTTATAGTAAAGACAATGGCTAATGTGATTGATTGCTTAGTCTCTGACAGGCAGTATGAGAAGAATTCTGCATGTAGTAATTTATTAAAACTTTATAAGTACCCTAGGGTAGGCACTCTACCCTCCCCTATTTCTGAAAATGGAAAAACTGAGAAGTAGGTGAGTAAATTGAAAGTCTGACACTTCTATGCAGGTGGGCAAATTCTGCCCTGTGTTTTGTAGTGGGACTGAATTCTACTTGGAGCTTGAGCAAAAGGTAATTCCTAAGTCCTCTGGTTCCCTTTTCCCATCCATTCCTCCTCTAACTCACTCCCTCCTTCCCTTCTTTTCCCTCTACATTCCATGTGTTTCTGTTCCTTCCAATAAGCACACATGGTACTGAAGATACAGAATTTAGAAGAAACGTATCCTCTGCTATTGAGAGACTGAAAATCTGGAAATGAGAGAAAAAGGATCTGAACATTGGTGAATGGGTTTCTATTGCTGTGAACAGACAGCATGACCAGGGAAACTCTTATGAAGGACAACATTTAATTGGGGCTGGCTTACAGTTTCAGAGGGTAAGTCCATTATCATCATAATGGGAATCATGGTAGCCTGTAGGCAGACCTGTTTCTGGAGGAGCCAAAAGTGTTCTATGTCTTGATCCAAAGGCAGCTAGAAGGAAACTCCTCTGCAGGCAGCCAGGAGGAGGGCCTCATCTGCACTGGGCAGAGCCTGAATGTAGGAAGAGACCTCAAAGCCTGCTTATACAGAGATACACTTCCTCCAATAAGGTCATACCTATTCTGATAAGGCCACACCTCCTAATAGTGCCACTCCCTATGGGTCAAGCATATTCAAACCACCACAGTAGAAATGTGATTAGGAAAGATTGATCATTACAGTAGAGTGGGATGTGGTGTGTCTGTATCAAGCAGACAACAACAGAGAATGACTTTAAGATACCATGGTAGAACAATGTCAAAGGTTCAGTAGTATTGTCACAGCCCACATTCTGTAAAAGGGCAGCTTCCCTCAGGGTCCCTCTGTGGATCTCTGTATAAAGCCATCAAGTATCTGCCACCTTAGAGGAGTTGAGCCTTGGACCTCCATTGGTGGTGGTTTTACTCATATGCATGAAGTTGGGAAAGTGCTTAAGGAGAAACTAGACTGAAACTGTCAACTTTTCACAAGAGGGAAGGTTAGAAAGGAAACAGAATTCCATTTGGAGTTCCCAGGGCTATGATTAAAAGACATCATTGCTTGCAAATTTCAGTGCTTTTTATCAGTCAATTAATTCACAGATGTTTCTTAAGCTCTCAGCAGAACTAAGCCATTGTTTCAAATACAAGGGGAAAGGACAGAAAAGTAGACTTCCAAGCCCCTCTCACAGAGCCCTGAAGTGTGTCATGGGACAAGGAATAACATTTGTATTATCAGGTAGACTGCTGATCAAATGCATAGTGAGAGATGTATATGTACAGTTGCATACAGGGTGGGAGATGGGCATAGACTGAACTGGTTTGGCAGACAAGAAGCTTTTTGGAGGTGGTATACCTTAAAAGAGCAACATGGAGAGGATAATTTGGATTGAGTGCCTTTTCAGTGAGAGGCAAAGAGGGAGAGAGGATGGTGTTCCAGTGCCTGTCACTTCTTCTTGATTAGGAAGTTCCAGGGAAAACTCACCTCCAGTGTAGTGCAACAGAGCTGGGAATGAAGGCTTAGAGTGTAGGCTCAGAAAGAACACCTAGTAGGGAAGTAGTTCCTGGTTTGTAGGACTTCAGAGGACAGATTCTCCTGGATATTCTCAGACTAGAGCAAAGGACATTTTGTTTGCCTAAATGGTGGGATCACAAGTCTGAGGGAAGGCTACTTGTTGGCTCCATGTGGAAAGAGGTACGTATGCTCTCTTCTCCATCTCTTCCTCCTTTTTCTGCTCACTTTCCATTACTCTCTACATGTTTGCTTGGACAGCCCACGAAGAGAAAACCCAGCCCATCCTCTAATCCCAAGAGCCCCCTCTGACTTCTGCCCACAGGCTGCCCCTTGGAGATATCTCTGAAACACACACACTGTCCTTAACCAGTCACTAGCAATCTGATGTACTCTTCCCAATCAATCAATCCCAGCGTGCGCTGAGTCACCATCTTGAATGGCTCTTTGTGTATGTGCACACTCGGATGCGTGAGTGTCTCATTATCACCTTGACACAAATGACAATCACCTAAATAGGAAACCTCAGCTGAAGAACTATTATGATTACTTTAATTGATTTGGGATAACTCACCCTGATGGTGGGAGCACCTTCTGGTAGCCACTAAGATAAAAAGGGTGTGGCAAAAGGAAGGTACTTTACCTTTTGCTTCCCTGGGTTTTCCTCTTCTTGCTCAGTTGGTCTATGCTACTGCTGCTACAGCTGCTACTGATGATGATGACGACGATGATGATCCCTTCACTGATAACGGAACCAACATTTCCTAGCTCCTCTTCTAGACTAAAGAACCAGCCACTGCCCAGGAACTTTTCAGATTTTCAAAACCAGATTGGAACTGTTGAGGTACTAAGCCTTGTGAATTGAGCAAGATTGTCAGCCTTCCCAGTGAGAGACAGCTATCATAAGACTATTCCAACTGCAGAGGCTCCTAGCCTTAATGACTAAGCAATAGCTGAGTTCTCAGCACTCAGTGTGATTCAGTTGCTGTTGCTATTTTAATGTGTGCTCTCTCTGTGTGTGTATGTGTGTGTGTGTGTGTGTGTGTGTGTGTGTGTGTGTATGTGTCTGTGAGTCTGTGTGTGTGTTCACCCTATTGGTTCTGTTGCAGAGAACCAAGCCTAATATAGGTATACACATGCATGTATATAAATGTTTATAGAAGCCAAAGGTCTTCTTCAATTGGTTTTGACTTTAGTGTTTGAGATCAAGTGTCTTCCTGAACTCTGAGCTCTTTCATTCAGTCAGACTGGCTGGCTAGCTGGCCCCAGGCATCCTCCTGTCTCTGCCTCCACACCACTGGGATTATAGGCATGTGCAATACACCTTTTATTTATTTATTTATTTATTTATTTATTTATTTATTTTTAACATGGGCTCTGTAGATCTGAACTTAAGTCTTCATGCTAGCATGACAACACTGACTCAGCTATCTTTTTGGCTCTTTCCTTGATTTTTTTTTCGTTTGTTTTTTTCTTTTCTTTTTTTTTTTTATGGTGCTAAGATATATATATCTGTGGAATGAGCCCATAGAGTTGAGGAAACATCAAGAGACTTTAAGGGAGTACAATATATTTGAGGGAGTGTGAGATCATTCTAGACTTTTCAGGGTAAAAATGGTATATATAAAAATGGTATATACAAAAATGGTATATAAAGATGGTAAAAAAGGTATAGCCATGGACCTTTGCACATCAACTGTTCCTCGGGCTTTCTTTTCCATAGAATTTTCTCTTTTCTTTTTAGCCTCTATGATACTCTTCTAGCTCATGGCTCCTTTTTTTCTCACTTTTGTGATCATGGTTTAGTGATGTTTCAGTCTCACCTTTGTCATGTTTAATGTAGGCTGTGGCATGGAGTAGCATTCCTAGCCTTCTGCTGTTCCCAGGCCAGCAGAGTCACAGTTATTCTGGTAGGAGAACAGAGGACGAGTTTTCGACATGTCTTCTCCCCATGCCTACATGGAAGCTTGGCACAAACCCTGGGACCCAGGACACATTTCCAGACCTCTGTAGTGTCTGGTTCTTCATGTTTCCATGACAGCATTTGACCTGAATGAAAATACTATCATTGCCCCTGCTTCTGCCCCTACTTCATACAAGGTGGCTTTGAGCTGCTCAGGTCTAGCTTCTAGAAATTAGGAAAGAGCAGGGGGATTGTGTGGGAGAGCCAAGTCAAGAGGGAGGTTCCTTCTGCAGGGGCATAGAGACTGGGGGGTACACAGATGGAGTTGAAGGATGGCAGGGGTGGATGGGGGTGTCGCTCTCCTCTGTGTAATAGCCCGTTTCTGGCAAAGAGCTTATGTTCTCTTCCACTGGAAAGCTTTTAAGAACGCTGGAAAGGACAGGCAATTACAGGAAGGTTAGGTGCGCCTGATTGGATGTTGTTACAAATCACTCATTGTCATACAAGGCATTTGGAAAGGAGGCCATCGGGGACTGATTGCCGCTTAGGGTAAGTGATTTCTGTTTAGAGTGACTGAGCAGATGAAGGCTTGGCTCGCGCTCATTGCCCTTTCTCCCTGTTTGCTGTTGTGTTGATTTTTTTTGGGTGGGGGGGAAGAGGAAGAGAGGGTCATTGCAGATGCTCAGAAGATGTGGAAGTGTGGAGGGGCTAGACATTCCACTCCCCACCTCACCCACACCTTCCCCACACAGTCTACTTGTGGGAAGTGGACAGAGGGGGAAGAGCCTGGCTCACTTTAATCTGGCAGGCTAGTGTGAAGGTGCTGGGCTAGATGGAGGCTATGTCTAACTGGACTACAGGCTAGTATCCTCACTCATGGCTAGGCACCAAGATGATGGGTAGAACTGGGAGTTTTTATTAACTCACCCTGCATAGAGCTGTGTAGGCTCAGCGTACCCCATGGAGCAGTTTCTCTGCTTCTGGTGCCAGCCTATAGTCTCTTCCTCTGGATCTCTTACTATCTCATGACTGGAGCTTCCATTTGACTATGAGAGGACCCTAATAGGGAAGAGGGTGGGCTGGACTCCTTCAGTGTCTCCAGTCCCTCTCCTTTAGCCACTTCCATTGTTGTGTCTGAAACACTATTATGATGGAGAAATATCCTTGCCCCTTGAAGTGGGCTTCACCCTCACTCAGACACAGGGCTGGATTCCTTGTAGGCTACCAGAAGACACCGAAGTAGAAGTGAAGTAAGAAGTCACAAAATCTGGGGAAAGGTGATGGAAGAAAGGCCATCAGACATCAATCCTGGTGAACCCACAACTTGATTGGACAGTTCTTCCCTGAGATTTAACCACAGGCAAATGAGGCAGAAAGTGGTTGACATGGGCACTGGATGGGTGGGGCCTACCAACTTTGAGGATGTAGTGAAATCAGTTGAGTTATATCTCCCCAAACTATACTGAAGTCCTAATGGCCATGCGTTTGCTGATTTTCACCAGTGTGATGGATACCTGAGACAAACAACTTAAGAGGGAAGATTTATTTTAGCTGACACTTTCAGGGTCTTAACCCAGGATTGGCAGGCTTCATTGTACCACTTCTGAGAACATTACAGCAGAGGGAGAGGCTGCTTACAGCATGGCAGCCAGGAAGCAGTGAGTGGGAGCTAGGACAGTGTTGTTTGTGGAGGACCTGCCAAGTACCTGACACTGAGCCCTGTGCTACAGATACAAAGGCTCACAAAAACACCATCTTTCCTCATGGTAAATATGAGGTGGGCATAAGAGGTGGGCAAGGCAGTTGAGGGAATGGCTCATTGTGTTTGTAATGTGGTAGATACAGATAAGGGAAGGAACATGAGGAATCTTGTGAGCATAGACCCTGACTGTAGGCTTGCCCTGCAAATCCATGTTGACTGAATCAGCAGTGATTCACTGACAGAGCAGTGCCTTGGATTCCGGTAACCCAAACAGAGTGAGGTGAAATGGATTCTTACCTATTTTCTTAAATTAAAAAAAAAATTGGAGGATTCTTACTTTTTAAGAAATTTATATTTCAATGAGGGGGGAGAAGGAATATGATTACACACACACACACACACAAAATCATAGTTAGGTACTATTTAAACAGATTGATAAGATGCAGAATGACGGCAGGGAGACTTCTTCGTTAGGTCAGGCTGACAGAGGTGATTGGGAAGGAGAAGTTGGCTGTGCTGAGGTGTGAGGTGAGTGTCTGGGCTGAAGATGAAGTTCTAGGAGTAGGAATAGTGCATGCCCATAGGGTGGGAAAGGCCAGAAGACATCGTGTATATGTAAATGCCTTGTCAATGGTGTGAAACTGCAGGACACAGAGGATTCATGTACAGTCTCCTGTGCCATGTCTGTGGCAACAACTGAGCCTTTCTTTGTATTTTCCTCCTTGTCTCTGGTAAAAATAAATAAATAAATAATATAAATAAATAAATAAAAGTCCTTTCTCCAGATGCCATTCTGACTATGGTCATTTTTCATATGTGGGTAGGAATGTGGGGCTGTCTGAAGGAGTGTGAATACTCTGTTACCCGTGTGGAATCACTGCACTCTTGACTGCACCTCACACTGAGAATGCGGCCATTTGTCTCCCCCGCCCCCCTGCTCCCATCACCAAATGAAATGAACTGCATTTCACAAATAGGCTCAGCCCTCACTCTGAGTCAGGAACCAAGTGAATCAGGTTGGTTTTTCTGGCTCTAAATTGTCTAAAGACA
>NW_022196915.1:57688844-57702435 GCF_008632895.1 Mastomys coucha
AAAAGGCAAAGTGTGACATCTGTATCCAATGCTAACAGCATGGCGGAACCTCTCCAAGAGAACTGATAAACTTCTCAGATTGAGGGCAAACCATGAGGAGAGATCAGCTCCAGATGCGCAATTTGGAACCCATGTCCAAGAAACACTCACAATTTGGAATGTTCAGAAGTAGAATGTCAGAAAATGAAAGTCTGGGAGGAACTTCACTGTTGAATCAGACCCAATAGAAGCAAAGAGAAGCCAGCCATACTCTCTCGAAAGATGTGAGAGGGCAAAGAGTCTAGGGTGTAAATTCTGGAAGAATAAAAGAGTATCTGAAGCAATGCTTTGGAGATATGAAATTAAGGATTCCCAGCCCAGCAATGCTTCTTCCCTCCTGGAGCTTAGATAGGAAGCTGAATCTTGGAAGTAGCGAGGTAGTGTAAAGTTGCACACAACCATTTTGTTATAGGAGGACCCAGGACCTTGTAACTCGTCCTTCTTTGACCTTTGAGTTGCTAAGAGGCCTCCAGAGGAGTGGTCCTGTTGCAGAAGACTAGGGACTGGAAGAAACTGCATCATGATTAGCATATGAAGGGCCAGAGATGTGGCTCAGCTGGAATAGGCACTTGTCAATAAACCACTAAACCTGAACGTCCGAGTTTGATCAGGGACCTACAAGGTGGAAGGAGAGAACTACACGCACAAGTTGTTCAGTGGCCTCTACATATATGACACACATGTCCAAACCAACACACACAGAGCACATGCACACATTAGATAAATAGATAGATGGTAGATAGGATTTAAAACGTTTTTTTTTTTAATAGATTAACGAATGAAAGAAACCACTTTGGAAAAAAAAAAGGCAGGAAGATTGGGAACCTATCTTCAGCTGGGTTCCATGTTCCATGAAACAAGCATGCTTGAAACAATCCTGAAGCCTGCAATGTGGGTAGATACTATGTACATGACCTATAAAAGGGTCACGAGTCTAGCAGCCAAGTGCAGTTGAGCCCATGCCTTTCTTCTGCTCGGATCAGCCCATTCCCATTCTTGGCAATACTTTCTCTTTGTAAATAAATTGTCTCTATTTCACTTACCTTGCCCTGTGTTCCTGGTGCAGTTCTTTGTCCTGGGACACAAAACCGATGGAAACCTCAGCAGGTACTTCTCAGGACTCGGATTTGTGCTAATAACAGGAAGGCTAGTGTTTATTTCAAGGAGTAGCCAATGGTTTCTTCTGCTTAGCTGATGAATAACTCCGCATCATGCGTATGTGTTGGCTCCTGTGCCTTGGGAAGTATTTGAGCATTGTGGTCTTGATGTGGAGAACTGCTATCAAACCTGAGAGGCCTCTCCATCTTTGTTTGACAGCCACAAATAACTAAATTAGAATAAGTACCATAATAGGGAGTAAATTGGAGGGTTGTGTTAAGTAAGTCCAGGGAAGCAATTTACCATGCATTCTTTCATGAGAGATTTGGCCAAAAGAGCCAGGGCCTTCATTTTCTATTAAGGTCATCACTAAATGTGGCTTTTGAGATGGAGTTGAGTGATAAGGCAATGAAATGTCTTACGAAGGTGAGTTGTGGGTTAAAGAAGTTCAAGACCACACGGAGTGCTTGAAGAGCTGTCAGCACCCCAGGAAGGCTGTGCCTACATCTCAGATTGAGACGCGCTCTATGCAGTTCAAGGCTTGTTTTATTTCAAGCATTTGGATGGAGTTCTGGTAAGGTCATCCATATTACACACTGAGTATTTCAGACGTACATATTCAACCACACAATGAGGAAATGTCGTAGAGAGGGTTCACAGTGACACAGGATATCGGAGAGTTTTTCTTCAGTCCATTATTGTGGAAGGGCAGGGACTGAAGTAGAGCTAGACAGGTAGCCTTGACTGACTCCTCACAGAGACTGTACAGCTCGAAGGACTGTCATGGTTGTCTCAAGCCGTAGCAAGATGGCTACCCTGTATTAGTTACTTTTAGGGGTCATGTCTGAGGAAGTCAGAAGAGGGCAACAGATCCCCTAGAACTGGAATTATAGGTAGTTCTGGGAATTGAACTCAGGTGTACTGGTACAAGAACTGTAAGTACTCTTGGCCACTGAACCACTTCTCCAGCCCTATAAAAGGAAAACAAATAAACGAGCTCATATATTTTCACTTATGTCTTAAGCTTTACATAAAATTTTAAGCTCAATCTTTGAAACATGGTATAAGTTACCCTCTAAGTTAAACCATATAACTTGGAAAGACACAAAATCCTGCATATGTATGTCATTTGTAAGACATCTAAGTGTGGCTTTCTTAAGAAACCTGTATCTATTTCTTTGCTGTATACCATGATTTCCTATGTCTGCTAGTCTATCTGCCTCTCTTTTCCCCCTCTCTCTTTATTTGTCCTCTTCCTTATCTTAATACAATCACTAACTTTGCTTTCTGCTGGCTCACCTTGAAGTTCTTTTCTTCAGTGGCACAGTCAACTGGTGGCTTTACCTAGCAGAGATCACCTCAGGATAAGGGAACTCCTCAGGATGCCAATGAGAGGTTTTGATGCTTTCCTTCTCAAGTTTAATAATGTCCTGGGGTAGCTCACAGAACCCAGAAAAAAACAATTTGGTTATCAATACCAATTTATTACACATAATACTTTAAATAGCCTGACTGAAGAATACATAGGATGAGGCATAGGAATTTCTGCCCCTGTGGGACGGCTTGGCTGTCTGCTTATGGTTGTGTATGTGCTCATAACCTGGATGCTTTGAACCTTTTCCATTTGTCTTATTATATGGTTTCATTGCTCAATTGTGATTGAGTAATTAAATGTGATTCAGTGAATGATTCTGATTCGGGAAATCGTTGGGGATCACTTTAACCTTTGACCTCTCTCCCCTCAGAGGTCTTGGGTTGGATCTGGTTTTTTCAACTTCCTAAACCCATAGTTGACCTCCCTAGCAACCAGATTCCTCATCTCAAGCTATGAGGAGCCTTCAGGTTCCTCATTAACAGCACTCCAGAAATTCCAAGGATTATAGAAGCCATGTTCCAGAAAACAAGAAAAAGGTCGGGGCTCAACGTGTGTTTCTTAATATATCAACGACTCACATGGTCCTTCAGGTGTGGTGGCCATGAGTCATGTTTGCTACCCTGATCTAGTGTTGGATCAAGGGGATACATTACTCATCAAAGGAAAGGCTGACTGTTATAGCCTCTTAAGGGCAGGTGGGAAGTTTCACATCAGATGATTTAGTTTAGCATGGTGTAGGTGACAAGGAATGTGAAGGAGCCAGGTACCATAAACTGAGTACCAAGCCAGCAACCAAGTTACAGCCCAGGCTTCTTTTGAACTCTCTCAGAGAGCACTGTAGGGAAGGTGTGAATCAATTCTGGCTACTAGACATGGGCTAAAGATGCAGGCCCATGTCATAGCAATGGGAAGTTAGGAAACTTAGAGAGAAAGTAGTTATCACTTATAGCCAGAAGTGAACAGGAAGTCTGGTCATATCTATTGCTGGGGTAGGTGCAACACAGGAGAACTTGTACACACTTCAGGGAAACAGTTACAAATAGCTTCAGTCACTCTGGATGACAAATGTGGCAAAAGTTGGTAAGATGTGTTAATTGGTTTCTCCTTCCACCCAGAAGTTTCAGTGCTGGGAATTTATCCCAAGGAAATGAAAATAGCAGTAAGTAAGGGAATATCCACAAGGCTGTTTCAAAGGGAGGGCCCATCAGTAGACACGGCTGGATAAATTATAGTATACATACACTGCTCACATTCTGCTGACATCAAAAGCAAATTAATCTTAAACCCATTAATTTGGAGAAGCTACATAAAGTATGTGATAACCAAAGTGGAGAGAAATGTGGAAAGTAATCATTTGTGTAAAATCATTTGTGACAACTTTCCTTATATTCATAAAGGATGCAGAGGGCCAAAGGGTTAGAGTAGATCTCCTAAAACTCAAAAGAATGTTGAATCAATACAACATACACAGGCACACACGCATATCACACCTACATACACATATACACATATGCATACATACACATGCATATGTACACACACTACATGGATGGCAATATGACTTCATATGGTTGCTAAATACTGTTGTGGTATATAAAGGATGGAACTTACATCAGGGTTAGGCAACTTCATTAATTAACTAATTATCTATTATTTATTTTTTTCTTATATAGGTTAGGCTTCTCAAATACAAAAATCTAAAATCCAAAATGCTACAAGATCCAAACTTTTTTGAGTGCTGACTGGATACTCCTGTCTTGCTCAGTTGAGGTGTAAATTTTGGATCTGGGATGCTCTATAATCTATGGAAAGATTTCAAGTCTTAAACACCCTTGAAGTCTAAAACACTTTTTATCTTGAACATCTGGCTAAGGTATTTTTGGCTTGTTTTATACACACACACACATACACACACACACACATATATGTGTGTGTGTGTGTATGTGTGTGTGTGTATGTATACACGCATATATACATATACACACGTACATACACACACATATGTATGTATATATACACATATATATGTATGTGTATATATATGTGTGTGTGTGTAAAGGTTATATTGAACTATTATCTTATAGTAATAGTATATATAATTATTTTAAAAATTCAACACTACCCATATCTCCAGGTATATCTCTCCTTCACAGGCTCTTTCTAGGAGCAGAGCAGTTGGCGATATTTTAGGTGTGCCCTCCCCCCGCTCCCGTGTGTGTATGTGTCACTAGGATTTAATTCAGAGTCTTGCATTTGTTAGGTAAATGGTATACTAATAATTTGTAGTCCTAACCATTTTTATTTTGAGACGGAGTCTTGCTATCTACGCAGCACAGGCTTTGTAGCACTTGATATGTAGCCAGGATTACTGGTGTGCTGTTTCAAGCCTAGTTAGCTAGACTGTATTTTTGAGACTGGGTAAAAAGACAGTAAAAATTAAAGGGACATGGGAAGGGAGGAATCTCCTTAAGCTGAGATCTTATTTGATTTCCCGCTAGTCAAGAGTCAGAAATCTCAGCACAGTAGATAAAGCCAAAATAGCCTGCGCAGATACTGCTGGCTTTTCTTAAAGACCTCTCCAGTAAGGATGCTAAAAAAACAAGTCATTGTGTTTACTTAGTGCCAGCATATGTTAAACAGCGAGTTTAACTCTATTAGATCTCTTATCCCTAAACCAAAGCAAGTGGCCCTCAGAAAAACACTTTACAATTTTATTTGTAAAATGAACTTCTTTAAGAGAAGCAGGTAAACTAGCTCTCATATTTTACCATTTTTTAAAAAATAAGAAATAATAATTCTTAAACTTTGTTTAATCTTTAAGTGTTGTTGTAAATTGCATTCTTTCAGTGATATGACTTAACCACAAGGTAGTACTTACAGTCAATGTGAGGACACCTAAGGGCCTCTCTCTCTCTCTCTCTCTCTCTCTCTCTCTCTCTCTCCCTGTCTGTTTGTCTTCTTCTCTTTGTTTCTGCCTCTGTGTCTCTTTCTGTCTCTGTCTCTTTGTTTCTCTGTCTCTCCTTCTCTCTCTGCAACCCTCTCTCAGCCCACCCTTGGACATGTAGCATCCTCTTTTGAGCCATCTCTCTTACTAGCCCATCTGTATATTACATCTTATGTCTATGTAAACTTACTAACTTTGGTTTACTGTGTAAGTTGGTCCTGAATTTTATATTTTCTGTGGCATAGCCAAGGATCAGGCTTTGCCTGAATGTTGGTCTCCAGGGGTAGGATAAGGTTGTGTGGAGATGGAGATGGAGAATGGAAGTGCACGCCCTCTCCCTGATGGTGACAGATGGTGCTGACTGCCAACAATCTCAGTACTAAATCTTGAAGTATTAAGTTTCTCCCTTGCACCCCAGGTCCCCATCATTTCAGCCCCATCTCATTTCTTCAGACCCTGAAGCTGGGGACCTGGACTTCCACTGTGACTCACCTATTTCCTGACCCTGGCTGTGAATTGGGTCTCTGAGAAACCTTTTTGGAGCCCTAGATCCTTTTCTCCTGCATCTGGCTCTGTGCCAAATTCTCCTGACATCTGTCATTGGGTGACTCTAAGGTGTCTGCTGCTTCTCTTACTCCAAAGAACCCTTCCAGGTACTGATGAATCCTTTACTTCTGACTTTGCTAAACTATTCTGTAGGGGTGTTTTTCTCTCAACCCAGCTTAATCTCTGTAGTTAGCTCCTGGATATGCCTCTCCCACTCCCAGAGAGGCACAGGACAGTTGCTAGCTGAGGGAATTCTAAGATATCTATGAGCAAGAGAAGAGGGAAAAATTCCGTGTCAAAGTTCCAGAAGGGGAGGTGAGGACAGGTTCGATAGAGTAGCCTATATAACATGGAAGTCTGGTATAGAGTACTAAATGAGAGCAGAAGCCCAAAATGAACAAAGTGCAGGGCCGGTCCAGGTCTGTGGGCTCAGTCCTATGGAAAGCATGAGGTCTTTACATCCAGACATGAGGTTCATACATCCACAGAGAGCTACCTACTGTTAAAGGTTGGTGCGATTGGAAGAATCAGGGAAGAGTTAACAGAATTAGAAGTAGAATTGCATGTTGTCCTGAGTGTGTGTGTGTGTGTGTGTGTGTACATGTGTGTGTGTACATGTGTGTGCATGTATGTTTGTGTGTCTGTTCTGAAGCCTATACAAATTTTACATTACCTGGCCTTGGCCTTTCTACAGTACTGGCCACTACCCACACAAAGCTACAGAGCATTTCAACTGTAAGCAACTGCATGGAACTAATGCTGTAACTGCTAAATATAGGTCTGATTTGCATGTCTTTAGAAACAATAAGCCAAGGTATATAGTGTTAAAACATTCTTTAGGTTGATCACACTTTGTCATTTTACTAGGTTAAATGCAGTACGTATTTTTTGACATCTCAAGGTGACTGCCAATAGCTTTACTATTTCGTGTGTGGCCTACATTGTACTATTCCTCATGGACAGGTTCACTCTGGTTAGAAAAAAATGCTGTAAAAAGGCAGGTAGGAAATACTTTAGGCTTTGTGGGCTGTATGCTCTATGCTTGTTGCTAGTACGTTGTGGCCCAAACCATCATCAGTTACAGATCAACTGTAGACTACAGTTGGCAAAGACTTGGATAGAGCAATCTCCTAATTACAAGGCTGGAGTTAGCCTCCGATGCCCTGGTAAACCAATGCAATGCTAGGGTTTCTGGCTTTCCTTCCTGGTCTATTCACTTTTCAATAAATAGTCAACACAGCAGTGTCATTCTCTGGGAGAAAAGCTGCTCTATGAATGTTGATCATATGGTTGAGGAGTTCATCACAGCGAGCCTTCACAGAAATAAGCGTTCATCTATGTACTTCCTGAGAATGACTTCTTCAAATCGAAATCCCCTTTCAAAGAGGTTCAGGTATTTCTGTCGTTGTGCTTGGTTTCTGTTGTTGCTCTTCTTCTCCATGATACAGGTCTGGTTTCTTATTGCTGACCAAGGATTCTCAAACTCTGACAAGAAAAAGGGGCTTCTGTCAGTGCTCAGGAAATTCCTGCTGACTTTGGGACAGTTGCATTTAGATATACCTGTAATAATGTCTGTGATGCAATAGAGAGAAAGACTGCAATACAACCTCTTTCTTTCAGCGAGAATTGTTGAGTTTTGTTTACCTGTAAAAAGAGTCTCCACCTTCATGGGTTTTTTTTTTCACCAGGACTCATGAGAGGTCCAGTAACTCACCTCGTCTGGTTATGGTCATTGTTCTGTGTGGATTAGTGCTGGGCAGATAGCAGTCCACCTGATTCTCAGGTATTCTGTCTCTTATTTTTTGTAGATGTTTCAACATTAGAACACATCACATCCCTCCGAATCCGTCCTCTTTGCTGTGTTTTACATGCACCTATGCTTTACATGTTGACCCCTATTCATGTCTGATCTTCCTTTCTTCCCTGTGCACATGACCTGTACAAGTGGGTAGAAACATAGAGGACGAAGATACAGACGGTAGGCAGACCATGAGTAGGTTCACAAGAGTGTCCAAGGAAACCCACAGAGAGTTCAAGAAGCCCTTATGTCCCAAGACCGAAGAAGAATGAGTAAGGAAGCTCGTGATTGGCTTATGCAGGCACCTCCCCCTCTGAGCTTTGCCTGACGGCCTCACTTCCTGTCTTCCCAACAGAAAGGTTCATTCCTTTCCCCATTGGCTCTGCCCTCTGGAGTTGGGGAAGATTTGCCCGGATAGTCCTTTTCAAATACACACCATTAATCTTAAGTACATAGCACTTAATAGAAATGAAGTACAGCTATTCATGGTGTTTGCAATCTAATAAAATGTATTTATATCTGTTTAAGAATATGATGGCTACTTTTAAATATCTTCTGAAATATTTAAAATGTGCAAGAACTTTACAGATGAATGTGATGGGTACCCATTTAGAGCCCTGGACACTATCCACATTATTTCTAGAATTCTTTGCCCCATGTAGCCTCTAGCATGCATACAGTGTTATTAGCATGCATTCCATTCTTAATACATATGTATTTGTCTCTGAATATGCAAGGGTAGTAGATAATACATTCTGACCACTGACCAGAAGAGTCTAACTATGTGCAGAACATAACACCTAATGCCCTTACATAAATTGCATAGTAATGATTTAATTTTCCTGTTCTGTCTTTTGTTATTTTGAATTTTTTTCCTTAAAATTCTGTTGAAAAGATTTAGCATTGTGATATGATGGCTTTGCCAGTTTCATTTCATATATGCTCTGGTTGATAGGTCCATTGTCTTGCTAATGAATGAGTGAGTTTGTTTCTAAGTTGTACTACCCACAAATGCCTTCTTGCATGTACTTGCCACATTTTGAGAATCCAGAATATGTAATTGGAAGGGAATTTCTTGGATCCTTGTGTGTGTGCGTGTGTGTGTGTGTGTGTGTGTGTGTGTTGATGCATTCATCTGTTTATCTCAATGACACATACCTGGCCACCTCTATCCTCACCAACACAAGCAGATATTAACATCATATTGTTTGTCTGATGTGTATGAGATGGTAGTTTAAGTGGCAAGCTTGAAAGGAATCACAATATTCTAAAGAAACACTACTTTTTCTCTTCCTTTGGCTATCAGGCTGTGAAATAAGGCAGTTAGGGGAGCTGGGATTTCCTCTAGGAGCCTCATGCTGGGTGAAGGAAAAGGCTGAAGCCTGATGCTAGCCAGAGGGGGAATATGATCCCAGAAAGAGATTTCACAGCGCTGAGAACTTGGCAGACCATGCTGCAGGAGGAGACTGCAACCCAGACAGTGATGAGCTAATGATGGGCAGGGGCCACACTTTGACCAGGATCGATGAGATATGCAGAACTCTGACCTCCTATTTGGACTTTAACCTGACCCTGGTCTTCAGGATGGGGGTGGGAGGTGTTCACTAGATCTCTTTGTCCATTTTTCCAATGTTAGCATTTCATTTTCACTATTAATTTGATTGTTTTTAATTGTCTTGTCAAGAAAGGACAGGTGGCTTAATCTGGCATATTAGGGCTGCCAGGCAAGCAGGTATTGACTTGGACACCAGCAACAGTAGCATTTTGGATAGTTTTTCTGATTTCGTGGTATCTTTGTCTTGTTTCCTTATACGCTCATTGGATTACTTTCCATTCCGTAAATTGCCTGTTCGTATCCATCTCGCACTGAGTTCCCATGTCTTATATAAGATGACCTCTACACATTCCACATAGCTCCCTTCAGCTGATTTCAGGCTTTGAAAATATCTTTTCTCAAGTGTTGCCTCATCCTTGTTTGTACAAGATGTTAGCCATGACCATGCCATTTTGAAAGTTTCTCCACTTGGATTAAACAACACCAAGTACTGAAACCAAAGTATCTTGTTGATTTTTAATCCTCACCCCTGATCATCTCCCGGGACAGGAGAGATGTTTATTAGTTACCTGACCTTCTTCAGTTCAGCACCCAACCTACTGCCCCTAGCAACAATCTACCTAGGACCAAAAATAAAAAGAAAGAAAGAAAAGAAAAATAGTTTTCTTTTTTCCATTTCCCCTTTCTACCCTCTGCCACTAAGCCTGAGAGGGAAGGGCAGACTCTGCTCTTTGTACTAAAAACCCTTCTGCAGCTCCTTTCCTTGAGTTAAAGCCTTCTCTGTCCATTGAGTGATTTGTCCGTTTGTTAGTCTGTCCTCCTGTGAGGACCTTACAAACGAGTCTGGACAAAGAGTTTTCAGTTCTAACCTTTCTCATGTGGTGTGGTGAGGAAGCTGCGCAGAGCAGGCTGAAGCAGAGGGCTAGGTGCCTAAACCTTCTGTAGTCTCCTTAGCCTTCAACCCCTGGGATCTCTGTTACACATGAAGCAGCTGCCTAGACAGGAGGGAAGGCAGGCAGCCTGTGTTCCCTGCTTAGTGATTTTTCCGGGCACTTAATGTACTACGTTGAATCCCATGGAAATACTTGCAAAAAGCCTCTGTCGTAAGATAACTTAATTAAACATTACTTATAAGAGTTTAATATTCATTATTATCTGGCTTCAATTACTGTCCTTGTCCCCTCCCTTCCCTCGCCTCTGCTGGAGAGTTCCCTCCCCCTCTCTTATTCCGAGGGTCTAATTAGCCTAATGGCTGCTGCATGCCGTGACCTTCTGTCTGTTGAAAAACAAAAACATAAAGGCTGTCTTTGGTTTGCCTTCCCAATGGTCTTTGCATGTGGCAGGCCAGATTCTGAATTCTGCATTTCCTCTCCCTTTGCGAATACGTGGTCCCACATGAGTGGCCTAGTGGAATTAATGATGTGTATTTGAAAAGGGTTTGGCAGCCAGATCTCCATGAACACCAGAGGGCTGGGGCAATGGAGAAAAGGAGGAACTGAAGGAAAAAAAACCTTCAGAATCCTCCTGCAAGAGCTGGCAGCACTGGCTGGAATGTGGCTGGCAGGAGAAGCCTTCAAAGAAGGGTGCCTGCATAAGCCAATCACATACTTTCCTATTTTTTCCTCCCCTGTCTTGGGGCATAGTAACATCCTGGGCTTCCCTCTCAGTCGGTTTCTTTGGAGGCTTTTGTGTGTCTCCCCCTACAGTGTGTGTCTGCAGCGTCCATACATGTACATATGGGGCCATGTACATAGGACCGGTCCAGAAAGGAGGCTGATGGATGAGGAATTCGATCTTAGCTGTAGCACATTTTCTGAGCTCCTTTTGTGTTGTCTGCACAGTTGGACATCATAGGGATTCAAAGGTGAGGATGTTTGGTCTCCAAGGAGCCAGAGAAGCACAGTGGGGACTCTGCCATCAGTCAGCTGGGAGAAGAGCCAACGGAGCTTTGTCAAGGTACTGTAGGATCCATGGGCTGCTAGGCACTGGTTCTAAGGGAAGCTGGGTATGGAAAGGAGGAAGCAAGGGCATTGGCATCAGGAGATGGTATCAGAGATGTACCTTAAAGGAGAGAAAGAGGTGGAGTTAGGCGCAGAGATGGTGGCGTTCTGGGTAATGGAAGAAGAGGGACTGAGTTGTGTATTAGGGGACAAGTTGGGTATGAAGTGGGAGGGCACTGTGCCTGGAAAGAGCAAGATACTAGAAGTAGTTTGAGTGCAGGATGGGGAGTAGCCACATGGTTGCATGCCCAGAAGCTTGGTCTTTATATGGGAGATGTTTTTTACTGGAATACACAGAAGGTCATCACATCAGCCATGATACTGACTGATCCATATTGTGTCTGAAGAGTCTACATAGTGGTGAGATGGGTGAATTCATGAAGAGAAAAAGACAAGGTAGAGGCGAATGGAGCCAGAGTACAGTTGTAGAGTCCTGGCTCATGCAGCTGGAGATAAGGGGCTTCGGTGGACAGTTGCTTAGAAAGCAGGTTTTACATAATGAGGGACTAATAGGATGGAATGGGTATCTAAACTGATCAGGATCTGCCTACTAAGCAACTTCCAGGGAGAAAGGAGACTGACTGATATCAGCTACAGAGACCAGACCTTGCCAGCCCAGAGCTGACCATAGTAGTCACAAACACCAGTTCTAAAGAGTCAGAAAACTCAAGGCTTGTTCAAGTCTCTAGTAATGTATAAGGTGTCACCTGGGAGGTGACATAGGTGATAGGGAGTGAGGACATTAAGACTTCAGCCTAATTCAGGGTACAAAGCTTGACTTAAACAATGGTACAGACTTCAGAATATGGTCTTTGTTCTTACTGTCCCTGGTCTCTGCTCTTTAGGAGATGGAGGATTGTCTATCTGCTGTTTCTCAGGAAACCCAAAGGTTAAAGTTTAGTATAGTGCATCCCATTTTCTACTTTAGTAGCTGTACTGGATGGTTTTGTGTGTCAGCTTGACACAGAATGGATTTATCACAGAGAAAGGAGCCTCTCTTGAGGAAATGCCTCCATGAGATCCTGCTGTAAGGCATTTTCTCAATTAGTGACCAAGGTCAGGAGGCCCATGGTGGGTGGTGCCATCCCTAGACTGGTGGCCCTGGGTTCTATAAGAAAACAAACTGAGCAAGTCAGGGGAAGCAAGCCAGTAAGCAGCATCTTCCATGGCCTCTGCATCAGCTCCTGACTTCAAGTTCCTGCTTTGTGTGAGTTCCTGTCCTGACTTCCTTTGGTGATGAACAGCAATGTGGAAGGGTTAGCTGAATAAACCCTTTCCTCCCCAAATTGCTTCTTGGTCATGATGTTTTTGCAGGAATACAAACCCCCGACTAAGACAGGAGCCATAGGAGATTCTTGAGGCCATCTACGGGCTGAAGAGGATCCCTCTGCTACAGATTTCTTTGCAGCCATCATCCATTGTTTGATACTCTGACCTGAGCCATCCTGGGGGTCACCCATTATTATTGGATTCAACTGAAGTTAGAAGGTATAAGAGGCAGCTGGGAGCGAACACAGGCAAAAAGGAGGGAGTGACTGGTCACAGGGCACTGTTACTAGTGAGCTGAATTTCATAGTCAAGGTCCTCTGACTTCTCTTCCTGGGACTCTGCATAACAGAATGAGGAGGAGTCCACTTGCTTCCTCTTCTGTCTTATCCAGTGTTAATGCAGGCCCATGATGAGGCCTATCTGCAGTATAGTACCCAATATGCAGTACCCTATGTGGTACCCTGTATGCAGGCAGCTCTTTCTTGCTGTCTAGGTCCCAGAGTCTGAGTAGATCCAATAGGACAAAGACTCATAAGCCCACTCTCTGGAGCCAGGCTGCCTAGGTCAAGACCTTATGTCTATTACCTACAAGCCAGGTACTCTTGGGTAAGGTAGTTAGTTAGCTTTCCTATGATTCAGTCTCCTTATCTGTTATATGGGGAAGGTGAGATACATTCCGACAGTGTTGCTCAAAGCCAGTTATCCCACTGTAGTTATTCATGGTGTTCCCTTTCTTCCTCATATGTGTTAGATTTGGATAAATCTTGAGGTTACCATAAGCATGGGGTATTAATAATAGTACTTCATTTATAAGACTGCAATGATTAAGCACATGAAAGCATTTACATTACTGACTGATAGTTATATAGCCATGTGTTGCTAATTATATCTTGGATATGACAACATTGTAGGGCTGCCACAAAGAATTATTACAAATTGAAATTTGCAAGCAATGAGATTTTTTTTT
>NW_022196915.1:57702451-57732803 GCF_008632895.1 Mastomys coucha
CTGTATACCAGGCTGGCCTCGAACTCTGAAATCCGCCTGCCTCTGCCTCCTAAGTGCTGGGATTAAAGGCGTGCGCCACCACCGCCCGGCGAGAATATTTTTTTACTGGTAGTTTTAGATGTTGAAGGATGGAGATTAAGATGTTGGCTCATCTGTATCTACCCCATAAGCTTTATCTAAAAACCTATTGCCCCTCCAGCCACTGGAGGTACCTGGTGATCACGGGCACTCCTTGGCTTTTGGCAACATCATTTCCATCTGGCTCTGTCTTCCTTCGGCTTATTTTCCCAGTCTGATCTTTCCTCTTCTCACAAAGACACCAGTCACTGGGTTAGGGATGAAGCATGACCTCATTTTAACTTGATTACCTCTTCAAAGACCCTATTCCCAGACATAGAACGTTTGCAAAGTTGTGAGCAGATGCGAATCCATGGGATGCATCATTCAGTCTTGTAAAGACACAGCCCTCAGCTCACAGTTACTCTTTAATCTATTTGACTTTTATACCTAGTGCAAGACTTCATTTAGCACAGTGGGTCGTTGATTGTCCATTGATAGATACAATGCTGCAGAAAGATGGTCTGTGTTGGTTCACTGTAGAGCCACTGCTGGCAATGGAATTAGGGAAAACGAGGAACGAATTGCTTCCTGTGATCTCCCCCTCAGCAGAGGATTCTAGCTTCTAGGAGCTGTCAGTCTCCTTGCTTGTTCACCCTTCGGCTAGTATTTTTAAAAAGTAAAAAAAAAAAAGAAAAATAATAATCTTCAAATAATTCTTAAAAAGAAAGAATTCAACAACCAACTACACACACAAAATCCAACAGAAAGCCCCCTCGGCGCATGAGGGAGAGGCTGGTGCCCAAGCTGAAATAGCTTTTCCATAATGTAGTGAAACATATTAAATTCAATAGACATCAAAGGAACTTTGGGAGCAGTTGCTGAATTTCCTGAAGTAAACAGGCTTTCAAAGAAAGCACTGGGATCATAGGGTGGCAGCACATTTGGAGGGAGCAAAACATGGAATGCCCTGGCTCTCCATCAGAGAGTGACTTCTTTAAAGAGTGGTAATAAGTGAGGCCTTGAAACAGTTTTTGACCCAAAGTGTACCAGGTGCTGATGGAGACCGCAAGTGACAAGTCTATCTCCAAATGACAGAGGTGGATGATTCTGTCCCCAATTTCATCCTGCCGGTTATTCAGAATGAGCAAATCATTGCAGACGAAGGGGATTTTAACAAGAGGAAGACAGCTCCGCGTGGGCCTCAAAGCAGTAGTTGTTGGCTTCATGTTGGGAGCAGATAGACAATAACTGTGACATCCTCATTATTGGAGAGATTAACATTTCAAAATCTCAAGGGGTGTCTGTGTATGTCTGTGTGTATGTGTGTAAATGTAAGTGTGTGTATGTGTGAGTGTGTGTATGTATTAAGTTTGTATATGTCGATGTATAAGTGTGTGTAAATGCCTATGTGAGTTTGTGTGTATGTGTCTGAGGACTGTGATTGTGAGTGTGTGAGTGTCAATGTCAGTGTGTGTGAGTGTGAGCATGTGTGTATGCATGTATATGAGAGTATGTTTATACGAGTGTGCATGCATATGTGTGTATCCGTGTGACTGTGTATGAGTGTGTCTATGTAAGTGTGTGTATGCCTGTGTGTATATTGTGAGTATGTATAAGTATGTATATATGTATGTGTATGTGAGTGTGTGTATGTGAGTGTGTCTGTACCTGTGTGTACCTTCACTCAAGTGACTGAACTTCTGCCAGAAAGGGAATAAGGATGCACCTACTGGCAGGAAAGCTAAGGCCCTTATGTAGCATGTGTTCTCCCTTTTCATGAGCTAGGTTTATGGTAGGGAGTATCTTGTCCAACATCACATAGATTCATTGAGTTGTATTCTCTCATTAATGGTTAAGCCTTTGCTTATACAGTCATTCCTATAGGCAGGACTTTCTAGGGTGCCAATACCCCACCATGCTCAAAATCATCTCTAGCTTACTAACACCAGGTAGATGCTGTACAAATAGTTGTCTTGTTTGTTAAGAAATGACAGGAAAAAAATCTGCAAATGTTCGGTGTAGATATGTTATCTTGCATAATTTCAAATCTGGCTTAGTTAAATTTTACAGGTGTAAGTCCCACAGTAGAAAGCTGACTGGTACAGTTGAGGAGAAAGAGATGTTCTCAGCTATCGATACATCTGAGACCCTCGGCACAATGGTTCCCAAGTGTGAGTCACTATCAGAATCACCTGAGCTGGTCTTACAAAGATGAGTAGGTGCTTGTATGAGCACGTGTCTCAGTTCTCCAAGGCAACTACCGAGGAGTGTACTGGGTTCTATCTAATCATAGTTACCGTGTGAAATTACCGTGTGAAATCGGCCCCGCTGTGTCCTGAAACAGCTCTATCCTTTCAGATCCTTACTAGCCGACCTGGAGCATCCACTCATGCCACATCATCCCTGTCTCTTGGAACAGTTTAGTCTTTTTCCTTATAGTCATGCCATCCTGCATGACATGATGTCCCCTTGTGGTGGCTTTCATTTGAATGCTCTAGTGACCAATGCTATCATGTGCTTCCTCATATGGGTAATTTTAATATCCATATAACTTTCTAGTAAATTATTCTAATTTTTATCCAGTTTTTTTTTTATATTGGATTGTTTTCCTCTTTGTTTTTAAATTAAGATTGGAGGGTCCAAAGAGAAAGGTCAGTGGATAAAGGTACTTCCCACATAAGCTTGATGATCTGAGTTATATACCAGAACCTGTGTAAAAAGTGGGGAGAGAAAGGTCTGACTACAAAGTTGTCCTCTGACTCTCGCATGTGTACTATTCCATACCTACACTCGTCATGGAAACCGATGATGATAATGTTGATTTGTAGAAGGTTTTGTGGTGCGTGTGTGTGTGTGTGTGTGTGCACGCGCGCACACATGTGCATGTTTGTGTGTGTGTGTGTGTGTGTGTGTACATACAATGTCTCAAAGCAGAAATAACCCAAATATTTACTAACACATTTGTGTTATAACTCAATTGTGGCATATCAGAAGATGGCATCTACTTAGAAGTAAGGGAACACTAGTACATGTTACAACATAGATTCATTTCAACATAATCATGATGAGTGCCCAAGGGCCAACACACAAAAAAATATACATTCTGTGAGTCTAAATAAATGGAAAATTCCAGGAAATACAAAGTGTTCTTTGGTAACAGAAAAGTGTTCCTGTTGCAGCCTGGTGAGGAGGGGGCAGGAAGCATGGAGGAGGGAGATTGCAAAGACTCATGGGGGATCCTGGGGACATCAGGGTTTAGGGTGCTTATTATCTTCATTTTTGAGGGTCTCTTGAGTATATACATCTGTCAAAATCTGCCATATTTTTTATGCTAAGTATCTTAGTTTGGGCATAAAAAAGAGTGAAAAAGAGAGAGAGAGAAAAAAATCTAGGCTTGAGTTCTTATTCACTATTTACCAGCTGTGTAGATCTGAAAATAAAAATGAAGTCCAAATAGCTTATGTACATTTTAGTTTCCTTCATTTTTACAAATGGGGAGAAAGAAGAAAAAAAAACCAGAAATGCAGAGCACAAACTAGGTCTCCATAAATGTATGTTTGTTTGTCTAGGACTCCATAAATGCATGTTTGTTTGTCTTTCATTTTCCCAATATCTGCCTCCATTCTTAATCCACTCTCATCACAAGAGCTGCCCTGCCCTGTGTGTGTGTGTGTGTGTGTGTGTGTGTGTGTGTGTGTGTGTGTGTATGTGTGTGTGTGTGTGTTTGCAATGTGTATGTGCATGTGCAGGAGTGACTGAACTATGTGTACTGGGATCAGGGTGAGATTACCTGCCTAACCAAGGGTTAGCATGAAGGCCCCAGAAGATAATAAGAGCAAGCATTAGCTTTACCATCCACATTTTCCTAGTTCATAAATCCCCCACCAAAATGCATACGGAACAACTTCAGCTCCCATAAGGCATTGCAGTGATTAATGTTTATCTTCATTCCACATCAGGGCCCTCGGGCTGGCAGCTTCCCTCCTTCCCCGCTGTCCTTTATCATATGGTTAACTGGTTAGCTGGCTCAGATTTTGCAGCCAGTCCTGAAGGGAGGCAGCCAAGCAGCTTTCTTTCTTTGCTCCCCTGCCGCTCCCTCCCCCTTTGTAAGCTCCCTGCCTCTGCTCCATTGTCCCATGAGCTCCAAAAGCTCTCCAGGCGCATGTGTGTGTGAGTGTGTGCCACACAAACACACAGACACAGGTTCGTACCCACTCCCTTCTTGCAGCTGTGGCCAGGCCTTTGAAAGTCTCTTATCATCCTGGTGCACATGTGCTGGGCCGTGGGTGCATTTGCAAGGGCAGAAAGGAGGCAATGGGAAGCTTACAGGAGAAAACCAAGCTCCCAGCTCCCCTGGTCCCTGCCCTCTTTGTCTAGATGAAATTTCAGATGCTACCGGGTGTCTTGTCAGCAAATCTTTTGCAAAAGAAATGGAAGTAATATTATATATAAAAGCTGACTTTTTCAGTATTTAGCCTACGGAGAAGATGTGAATAAATGTAGAGAAAATGCCTGATTCCTCATGTGGCTGTGACTTCGGGTTCGACAGATGTGGAACCACAGCCAAGAAAAAGAAAAGCATTGATTGAGTGCCTACTGTGTGCTAAGTTCTTTCAGGCACATGCGCTTATGTGATCCTCGGTGCCTGCTATATGTGGTGGGTAATCATCAGTCAACAAGGTCTGAATAGAGTCACGAGTTGTGGAGTCTCTCTGCCCCTCTCCTCAAGAACAGACACCTTGTGTGGTGAACTGACTTCTGGCAAGCTTGGGGCACAGAAGGCTGAAAGTGGCATGGCTTATGGAGAACATCTACTTTCTCAGTAGATGGTAACACTTATTTTCTGGTCCCCCTCCTCCTTTTAAACATATTTACCAGCTTCATTAAAGACACACTCTGCTTACTTTGAGGCTGCGGGCTACACTTACCGAATTAAAAGGAAAACAACAGCAAAATAAATCCGAAAACTTCAGATAATTAAACAAGTTCTGCTCTGAAACAAGAGTGGGAAACAGGATGCATCTTATCCTAAAAGGCAGGGCAGGGATTTGACAGAGTCGCCTGCCTCATCACACAGTTTTCTCTCTGCCTTCTCTGGGATGGAGAACGTGGCACATTCTGGGACTTTCCATTCTTCAGCAACATACTGTCGTCATCTTCTCTCCCCCAAACACTCCAGCGATGACTACACAGGGATGGCAGAGACAATGCTTGGACCCTGTTCGTTGAGCATTCTGTCTTCTGTCTCTGTCTCTGTCTCTCTGTCTCTGTCTGTCTCTGTCTCTGTCTCTGTCTCTGTCTCTCTCTCTCTCTCTCTCTCTCTCTCCTTTTCTTTCTTTTTAAGGCAATGGTGGCTATAGTATCCACCATCTGGAGAGTGTCCTGTCAGTCACACAAAGTTGGAGAATGAGCATCATTGACACCCAACAGCCACAGGCTTCTCAGAATCACCTTGTTCAAATTGAGCTAGCTGCTTTGGGCTCCCTTTCGCAAGTGCTCCCTGACCCAGCAATTGTCACTGTCCTTGACCTGGATGTTAGATACCTGGAGGCCACCCAAGAATCCAGGCTGACCTCTATCTCCAGGCATTACCTCCATGTTGTCAGTGCCTTCTTTTTATTTATTTTTTCAGTGTATACATTTTACCCATTCATAATGCCAACCATGTAACCCCACGTCAGTATGTGAATGGTGGGAAGCAAGGCCTGGCATCCACAATAGACACTGGCATTGAAAATTCTAGACCTGCATGCTCCAATCTCCTGTCAACTGGTCTTTGGAAACTAACTTCTGAGAAACTGGGCGTTCCTACTTGGAACTGGAGATTGGAGTAAGGGTTACAAAGAAACACTTTGGAACTGACTCTTGTGAGTTGGCCTGGCCTCAGCAGAAGCTTTTTTATTTTTCCCAGTAAGTCAGGGGACAGACGTGGGTTGTGCAACATTGCAGCCAGTAGCAATCCAAGAAGCAACCTTTCTTTGTGTGGATTATCTCTAGGTGAGGTCTGGATCCCTTTATTGTCTGTGCCAATTCTGTGAGCTAGCGAGTAGCAATCTGATACTTGATTTTTAAATTACCTGGGGAAATCTCTCATCTCTCGTCTGCCCTCCAACTCCCTCCTTTGTTGTATTGAGAGAGGGTCTTCCTCTAAAGTTCCTGGTGGCCTTGAACTCAGTACGTAGCCCAGGTTGGCCTCAAACTTGAGGCCATCTTCCTGCTTCAGCCATGTCTTAGAATGTACTGCTGACAGCAATACCACACTAGCCTGGGGTCTTTTGTCTACTGTCACTGTCGGAGACACGGGAACTCCATCACTGCTGTGGGGAATGTCACTTGTGCTGATGATCTGAGCTCCCCATAATGTTACCCCTCCCAACTCCTGGGAACCAAAAGAACACTCGGAGACAGAAGCATTTGTTACTTTTGTGAAGGAAAGTTCCCTCTGCTTTTTTACAGAGATTTTCAAAGGGCTGGTTCATCCAACACAAATATGGTAACTATTTTGAGGAAAACGGTACCATAACCCCTCAGAGTTTCTGTTGCTGGTCTGTTCCTTGTGGGAAAAGGACCTTTGTTTCAGTGAGTGTCAGATTTTTCAAGAGCAGCTGCCAGGCTTGAAAAGTTGTAGCTACAGATGTTCTTGCTCAGACATCAGTAGCCTACAATGATCATGGCTCTTCCTTTAGTTTCAGGCCCAGCCGTAGGCAGGGAAGCCTGGTTTTGCTGTTTAGCGGCATCATTTACAGCAGTCATGCTTAGTAAAGTCAAGGAACATGGTCTAAGTGGTCCCAAGGGGAAATATGTTGGTTAGGCTCCCACTAGCTTTTGCTTGTAGCATTTTGTCTTAGCTAGGGTTTCATTGCTGTGAAGAGACACCACGACCATGGCAACTCTTATAAAGGCAAACATTTAATCAGGGCTAGCTTACAGTTTTAGAAGTTCTGTTCTTTATCATCATGGCAGGAAGCATGACAGTGTCCAGGCAGACATAGTAGTAGAGAAGGAGCTGAGAGTTCTCCATCTTGACCTGAAGGCAGCCAGACTGTCTTCTATGGGCAGTCAGGAGATGACTGAAATTGTACACTGGGCAGAGCTTAAGCCTGGGAGACCTCAAAGCCCACCCCCACTGTAACATGTCTTCTCCAACAAGACCACACCTCCTAGTAGTGTCATTCCTTGTAGGCCAAGTATTCAAGCACACGAGTCTGTGGGGGCCAAACTTATTCATACCACTGCATATTTCATTATTCAGTCTAACCTTATCTATGTGTGGTTCTGTTTGAAGAGCCTTGCTTAATATGCATAGTTTATTCATGAACGATGAAGTCACACCCAGAAGCCACCATATCTCTTGCTTAAACAAAACTTCTCTAATGCTGTAATCTTAGTTACGGGCCATATGTCAGCCTTCTTGCTCTTCACCACTGCACTTGAGGAATATCGTATTTTAGCAATAGAAGTGCCACAGAGCCTGACAAGGACCGCTGGTTAGCGTATGAGAACTGTAGGAGAAGGCAGAGTGCTTGCTACCTTGTTGGGTCTCACCTATCTTGAGGTGTGTATGTTAGCAACTTGAAACGTTCACTACCCTTCATAAATCCAAAAAGTGCTCTGAGTGTTTATTCGGGGTTATGAACCAACTTGAGTGAGTTTAGTATCTGTGACTAGTAAGGAGTAGCTCTTGAGTGTGTGTGTTTGTGTGTATGTGTGAGCATGCATACATGAGTATACACACTTTGGCTCCTCTGAGAGGGCAGGGGACTTGTTCCCTTAACTGTAGGCTGTGGAAAAGTAGGAGTTAGTTCAAACTAGATGATGTGGTATACACTTAACATTGTGTAGAAGGCAAGGATCATGCTTGCTTAGTCACAGCATGTAACAACATAGCTACCTTCAGATCAGTGGTCCCTTATTTGGAGTGCAGGGGCTCTGGCCCCCAAAACCATGTTTATTGAGTCACAATGTTCAAATTATTTTCATAAGTGCAAACTGTTATTTGACCTTTTCCTCCTGTTCTCTTATGAGTACAGACTGGGGGGGGGGGGTCTCCAGAGGCTCTGGGATGGATGATGGCATGCCTCTGTTAATCAGGTTTATCTCATTAACATAGATGCATAATTGACGTTCTCAATAATTATCTTGTGATAAGACTACTTGGTTCTCTTTTCTCTGGGAAAAGCTGGCCTATGGTTCACTGAGGAGATGCAGTTCTCCTTTGGCAGTACACCAACTTCTGTCCGTGGCCATTTCTCTTGTTTTCCTGGTCTAGTTCTTCATGGTTCAAGTGCATGACCTCCGACCCTTTTGTGCTATGACTCTCACTTGTCATTTGACCTCCACAGGTAGTTTCTTGTCTTTGCTTCTCTCCTATCACAGCATGGCTGCAGGAGGGAGGCAGCCAGCTGTTGCTCCTGACCTCTCCAGCCCCTGAGAGACATATCTTTGTTAGCAGAAGGAGCTTCCAGAAGTTCTTCTTGAGTATGAGTATGGTGTGTGTGTGTGTGTGTGTGTGTACATGCATTGTTCATGTGTGTGCAAATGGAAATGCATGAAAATGCATGAAAGCACATGTGTTATGGAGGCTGGAGGACATCTTCAAGTGTCCTTCTTGTTGTTTTTCAGACAGAGTCTCTCACTGGCCTACAATTCACCAAGTAGGCTACAATGGCTGGCCAGCAAACCCAGAGATCTGGTCTACCTGTCTCTGCCTTCAGGGGTAGGGACTACAAGCACTTCTTACCTTTAAAAAAAAAACCAACCTGAATTCTGGGAGATCAAACTCTGGTCCTCATATTTGTACAACAAGAACTTTGATGAGTGGCTCCTGCCTCTGGGAGTTCTACGGAATGAAGTGACTGTAGAAGGATGGTATCTGTGTCATCCAGTTTCTTGGATAGAGTTCTGCTTTCTTCTCTGTTGCTGTGATAGAATCCTGACCAAAAACAACATAGAAGATGAAAGAGTTTATTTGGCTTAAAATAAACTCTTGTTTATTTTATCTAACTATGTTTATTTAACTCTGTAAGAATCCACCATGGAAGAAATCCAGGGTAGAAGAGCAAGGCAGGGGCCATGAGGCAGGAGCTGAAATAGAAACTTCCAAGAAACGTTGATTATTACCTCTCTTCCAGGCTCACATCCATTTACATCTTTGAGACAGTCCAGGCCCACCAACTTGGGTATGGCAGAGCTCAGAGTGACTGGATCCTCCTATGCCAACCATCATCTAAGAAAATGCACCATAGACATGCTGAAAGGACATCTGAATGTAGCAGCGCTTCAACCAAGAGTCCATAGTTCCAGGTAAGTCAGGCTGACAACAGAACACATCAGGCCCCATAACTGTGGGAGTCATCATAGTTGTTAGAGCCCCAGGCTGAGGATGCCTCATGCCACTGCTGTTCCCAGCTGTGTGGCTTGCTCTTCTGCACTGACACCTCCTCCTCTTTTAAGCTCCTTTCTAATTCTTTTCCTGTCTGTCCTAATTCTTCCTCAGCTTTATCCAAATAGGAAGCCTGGTGTATTTGTATCAATAAGAAGCAGTCAGGACAGCTACAACCCCTGCAATCAATATATAATTGCACCAGCATCCTATCACCTCAGGCCTCTATGCTCTGATTACCGCTGGGGCCTCCTGATTTTGGCAGTGGTTCCAGGTTTGCTGCTGGCTGCATCTGAGGACCATGTGGGAGGTTTACAGGCTGAGTGCAGGGAATCCTTTTAGGCCTGGGTAATGTTTGCTGAGACCATTAGAGACCAAGAAATCATGTGATATACACAATTAAAAGTAACAAAAGTCTTTAAAATATGTGTTTTTAAAAACTCTACATAGATATTAACAATGGTAAGAAGTGAACCGTAATATTCAATGATGGTCAAAATATAAATGAAGATTATAATCCTAAAAAAACAGGAGAGTCCAATGGGAGATAATTAGATCATAGAGTGTCACCCTCAGGAATGGATTAATGCCTTGTGTAGAAACTGGGTTAGTTCTCTCCATGGGATTAGATTTACTGGGCTGGAGGAGGAGTTAGTTCTCTTGGGACAAGTGTAAGCCTTTCATAGCCTCCCATCTTTTCTGTGTAAGTGTTCCTCCTGCACGACCCGATTGTATTGTCTACCTCTCCATCATGGATTGCTGAACAAAGCCAACTGGATACAGCTACCCAGTTGTAGATAGAACTTTAATCAAATGAACCTCTGTTCTTTTAAGCATCTCTTCCTGTAGACATCCTGTTGCATCAGCAGCAAACAGGGCAAGATACCCAGGAGAACAAAAGGGTCTCCATTGGCTGTACAGCACCTTCTCACACATCATTTCCTTTGTCCCTTCTAGGAAGCCCATGAGAAAGACAGCATAGGGTATTGTGCTCACTTACCAGACAGGAAGAACAAGTAGCCCACTATCTCTGCTTGCTTGGGATTGTGGGAACATTCCTGAGATTTTTTTTTAGTGCTAACTGAGAACTGGCCATATTAGGTTAGATACAGTTCTCTTGATGTACTACATGGCTTAGGGACTGGATTTTCTTCCCTTGACACTGCTCCAGGTAACTTCTAGTGTACTCATGTTGTCCTCTGTCTATGAAGATCAACACACTAAAAAACACCAGGTGTACTGGCTGGTTTTGTGAGTCAACTTGACACAGGCTGGAGTTATCACAGAGAAGGGAGCTTCAGTTGGGGAAGCGCCTTTATGAGGTCCAGCTGTGGGACATTTTTTCAATTAGTGATCAAGGGGGTAGGGCTCCTTGTGGGTGGTGCCATCACTGGGCTGGAGGTCTTGGGTTCCAAAAGAGAGCAAGCTGAGCAAGCCAGGAGAAGCAAGCCAGTAAGGAACATCTCTCCATGGCCTCTGTGTCAGCTCCTGCTTCCTGACCTGCTTGAATTCCAGTCCTGACTTCTTCTGGTGATCAACAGCAATGTGGAAGTAAGCTGAATAAACCCTTTCCTCACCAATTTGCTTCTTGGTCATGGTGTTTGTGCAGGAATAGAAAACCTGACTAAGACACCAGGTAAGATGCAGTAAATGTTTATGTAGCCTCTGGGCATGGTACATACTTGGTAATTACAGACTGCTTGTATAGAGAGCACCTACTGTGTACTAAACCATATCCCAAGCACATCCCCAAGTATCGGTTTAACCCACATTGAATCCTTTTGCAGGAAAGGGAACAGAAGCACAGAACAGCTGGATACTCTTTAATGATCAGACAGCTGGTAAGAGACACAACAGGAATTTGAATGTAGACGTGTGACTTTTGTGACTTCCGACATCACCCTTGTATCTATTGCCACTCTAATCTTGATCAAACACTCAGAAAGCAGGGGGTGTCTGTAGCAACATCTTATGGAAAAGAAGTCTGAGTCAAGGTGTAAGTTCTTGTTAGATGAATGAAGAATGAATGAATGAATGAATGAATGAATGATTGGGTAGGGAGCCTTAAAACTTTTCTAAGATTTCAGAGGGAATGATGTTTTTCCCATACCCAGTAGAAGATGAGAGAGTAATAAAACCAAAGAAAAGCAGTTGGTAAAGGACAGAGCAACATGTTGAGGAAATGATGCCGACCTGCAAGGATGCTTTTTTCTTTCCTAGAAGTCTAAAAATTTCAATATGAGATTAGACCTACAATGACGAGGCTCTGAACTATGCTTGCTTATGGGATGAGTTGGGAATTGACTGGAGAGGAGCCTGAGGGCAGTTGGTGGGATAATAGAAATGGGAAATTATATGCTGATTAGCATGTTGAGGCATGGCTACATACATTTGAAATAAACTCATTTAGTTATCTTCATAAGGCTTTTATACCTCATTCATGAATTTTTATCTACAAACAAATGGATAGATGAAATAGAAAGGAGGGGCCAGGCAGTGGTGGCACATGCCTTTAATCCTAGCACTTGGGAGGCAGAGGCAGGTGGATTTCTGAATTCGAGGCCAGCCTGGTTTACAAAATGAGTTCCAGGACAGTTGGGACTACACAGAAAAACTGTCTCAAAAAAAGAAATAGGAAATAGAAGGGAGGAATTTCCAGTAAGGGGTCTTAGACTCCAGTGCTTGGAATACCACAGCTATTGAGCTAGAAAGTACTTTTGTGCAGTGAGATTCCCATGGTGCCAGGTAAGCTCTTTACGGGTTTAGAAACTCTGTTTACAGGTGCTTACAGGAGAACTGCTTACAGGTAAAGAAAATATCAAGGGAAGAAGTGAGTTGAGTTTCTTTGACCAAGTGGTTGACGAGAAGCGAGTAACACAGAACCAGCCAGCAGGTGAAGATGGATGGGCTGGCTCTGTCCTATGCTCCAGCATCCTCCAGGTTGGTAGGTGTTCCTGTGATAGAGGAAAACCACAGGTGCAAGCTGGAGTCAGTTCAAGGGTGACAGTATCTTGGTTCAAAACCTGGAAGGGCAGAAGAGGGCCATAATTTTAAGGAAACAGAATGTTTGGCCATGTTTGAGTTGATACCATAGGGAATAAAGATGGGGTTTAATAACTGGCCATAGATTGGAAGGTAGGACAATGATTTAGGGGCAGGGTCAGAGGTGCAGAAACTATGATTTGGACATGAGGTGGAAGCCTAGTTATCAGAAAGCATGAAGTTAGCACAGTCTCTGGGGCAGTGGATCAGTGTGGCATGATGGTAGGAATAATGATGATACAATTGTAAGTCATTTCAGAGTGATGAAAGCTTATGGGATGTGCACAGGTAGGGGATTGCACCAGTGTAGGAGCCTTAAAGGATGTTTACACACACAGTATCAACTTCCCCAAACAGCCGCTTCACGTTGCCAAGGAACATAAGCAGATGTGTGAAGTGGCTGCTGGCATAAGAAAATATCTTGTTTTACAATAAGTTTTTCAAAAGTAAGTACAGAGAAAAAAAACTGCAAAATAATGGTGAAGAAACCATGCCAAGCACATGAACCAATGCCAGTCACTTATTGTTTTATTGTTGTTATTAGGTTTCACAAGCCATGTGTAATTGGATGTGTTACCTTTCTGCAACAGGTAGCTCAGCAGATTTGTTTCCAACATCATTTCCACAAACACAGGAGCAACACACTGTGCTGTGACACCATGTTGCTGGGTGATGTGGATATTTTAGTTCCATTATAATTTTCATGGGACTACACTGTGCATGCCACCCACTGCTGAGTGAAACATTGTTATATGGTGGGTTACTGTATTTCTGCTGAGTATTTGGAAGATTATGCTATTACTAACTTTTCTTTAGTGTTTGGCCGTGTGTGTGTGTGTGTGTGTGTGTGTGTGTGTGTGTGTGTGTGTGTGTAGTGTACATATATGCGTGTGCACATAATACAGAGACTACAGGTTTACCTTGGATATGGTTCCTCAATATAGTATTCCACTTGGAGATTTTTCAAGACAGGGCCTCCCACTGGCCTATGACTTGATGATTTGGTTAGGTTTGCTAGCTGGTGAGCCTCAAGGACCCTCTTGTCTCTGCCTCTTCAGTGCTAAAATTTCTAGCACATACTACTATCCCTTGCCATTTCATCTGGGCTGTAGAGATTGGACTCATGGCCTTGTGTCTGCAAGGTGAGCACTTTCCCAGCTGAGCTGTCATCTCAGCCTGGATTACATTGTTTTATATGCACAACGATTAAATCAGAGCCTGGCACCATAGCTGTTGCTAGAAGCATTACAAAAGTAGAGCCCCGCACCAACTGATGATACAGTTGACTGACAGCCCTGGGAAGGACTCCATCTGTGGCTCGTTAGGTGGCTCTGAGGTGCTATGTGAGGTGGGTGCATAGGCAGTGGGTGAGGTGAGTCTCATGGAAAGAATTAGCAAAGAGAAACAAGCCATTACCCCCTTCCACTGGGCAATCTTTTGAGACTGAGAGAGGTTAATGGCGGTCTGAGATTGCATTGCTAGTTAGTACAGGACCTGAGGCTACTTGCCAGTTTCCCATTTCCATTGTCAGAGCCGCCTCTATCAGCTCAGAAACCTGCATCATCCTGAGCCCTCTGCATTCATTACCTGATCCTGTGCAGAGGAGACCTTGATCAGAACCAGGGCTGCTCCTCTGATCTTCAGTTTGTAGGGCATCCTGTCCCGGACTCCGCTGCTGCTTAGGCTACATCCTCATTACATTTTGACTGGTATTTTTGTCAGAGGAACCTGTCACCATGTCACTTTGGCACCTTGATCATGTATTTAGCTGTCACATCCTCATAGGCAGGGGGCTGACAGTCTGCCATTTTTACAGAGCACACAGTTCTTTACTGGGAGTCTCTGATCCTGACCTCAATCTTTGCTCTGTTCTTCATGTCTGTGGGGGATGTTTACATCTGCAGCAAGTCCACTGCTCACTAAGAGAAAGAGATGGGTAACCCTCAAAGGGAAACCATGTTAGCTATCAACACAGTGGGTAAAGACAAAGCCATACCCGGGGAGCAAGACAGGGCAGAGCTGTGTCCATGGCAGGGGTTATAGTGAGTGTGAACTGAGAGCTGGCTGGAGGCAAAGTGTGAAGTGGCAGGGGAGCATCTGAGAGGCAGGCCTAGGTCAGCACAGCTCTCACAGCATCCTCCAGTTGGGTGTGACTCAGAAGTGACCCTTGACTCTTGTCTTCATGTTACAGTGTGAGGAATTCCTTCATCTAGAGGGAGGGAATACACATAGGAAACCAACTTGGATTGATACCCTAAGACAAGATGACATTGTTTTAGCTGTTGGGTTGTTTCCTAATACTCACTCACTCACTCCATTCACAGACCCATTCATATGGATTCATTTATCCAACACTGTCTGACTAATGATCAATAAAGTACGTGGTCAGTATCCAGAAATAGGAAAAAAAAAAAGAGATGACTTAGGCTTTATTTGGATAGTTAATATAGACATTGAAAACATTTATTGTGATAATTGAACTCAGTTTTACAGAATCAATTCATACAGAAGGTCTGTTTATTAGACCATGCTCAATAAATTGCATGGCAACCTGGTAATTTGAGAGACATCCCCATGAGATCCAGCTAAGCCTGGCTTTGCTTTGAAGATATGTATACTGCCTTCAGGGGACTTTTCCCATTCTTCTTTGCTGAAGTTTTAGGAGAATGCTCTTGCCCTTGTTATGTGCCAGGACTCAGAGACTCCCTCCAGCCCTCTGCTCTGGAAGTCCCAGAAGTTTTGATGGATGGCACACACTTGCCTCACAGTTTTGTATTTAGGAAGATGCTCAAGTGTTGGTTGACTGTTATAAACCTGTTGATAACCAGAGAGCTTGTGTTTTTGTACCAGATATCTGTGTATATGCCATGAGTCCTGTAGTCTCTTAATTCCTGATGTCTCTTAAGCTTCAACTGAGTATTCTCTGCTTAGTTCTTCCAGAATAGCAATGTGGGTCTCCTTTATTGGCACTTGAGTAAAGAGTCTGTACCTGCTGTACCTGCCCCTCACCCAAGAGTGTATCAAGTCAAAGGCAATACAAATGGTCTGCCTCATAGCCACCATGGTCTATGGGCAATTTATGCCATATTTAGAAATAAATGGTAAACTAGAAAAAAATGCTATGAATTGTCTAAGCAAAAAAGTAGAAGGAAGAGAAAAAAACTTGAGGAGGAGGAACAAGTAGAGATGAAAAAAGGAGGGAAAAATAGCAAAATGAAAGTGAGTGAAGAATACTGGGTGCAGACAAAGATGACATGTACACGGAAGAAGAGATACTATAACCCAAAGACTCAATAGGAAAAATGGGTTCTCCTTGTACCCAGAGGGAGGAAAATAAAGAGATGAAGGTGATGTTAAGCTGCTAACTGCAGAGAGAAAGGAGAGTCCATCTAAAAGTCATCCTCAGTGTTGCAGAGGAAGGTTCCATGAGGACAACGCACATAGAAACAAAGATCAAAGTCACAACTAAGGATGGTGCACTACAAAACTGCCTATGCTATTTATAGGAGGCCTGGCTGGATTGTTGACTTAAAAGATTAAGCATGATAAATACCAGAAAAGGGTAAAAAGGAAACAAAAAGATTGAATACCTCATCACAAAAGTTAAATTAATTAGACTGTCTTTTAATTTCTTTGCAAATACCGAAGACAACAGGGCATCTTGTGGTATAGACAAGGCTCCCATCCATCAAACCACTTGGTTTTCATAATAGTTATATCTGCTACTATGGTTAAATGTGAAGAGTTTTCCCACAGACTCAAGTATTAGAATATTTTATCCCCAGCTGTGGTACTAATTTGGAGATGTCTGTTCAATGTGTAGGTGGGCCTACCTGAAGGAAGTAGTCACAGGAGGTAGATCCATGGGAAAATATTATCCATAAAAAAATATTATCTATAACTCCCCCTCTGTAATTCTTGATGCTTCCTGATTGGCCACCTCAATATAACAGCTTCATCAAGCTCTCAGAGATGCAGGACTAAGACACTACCACTACCATGACTTCCCCACCACAATTTTTTGATGGACTAGAATATCTTGGAACAGTTTGACAAATAATTTCTTCTTCTTTTGAATTGTTACGTTCAGATACTTGCTCATCACAATAGGAAGTGTAGTTAATAAGGTAGGTCATGTGGAAGGTTCTGTCTGATGGACTTGGATGGAAGTGAGAAGCTACTACCAGTCTGGCCCCCTGAGATCTGCTATGTTACTTACCAGCTTATCATCTCATCTCCTCTTATCTCCTTCCCTTTTCTCTTTTTCCTGTTTCTTTATCTGCTTTCCTCCCCACCCCCATCTTTCTCTCCCTTTCTCCTTCTCTCCATCTTTGCCCATTGCCAGCCAGATTCCAGGTGCATTCCAGAGGCCCCTCAGTGACAACAGAACCTGATCCATCTTCCTTAGGCTAGCCTGCAAGAGTCCCTGACCAGTATTGAGCCTTTATGGTTCTGGAGCTATTATAGTCTTGAATCTGCTTTGCATACAGTACTTCAGAGTTTTTAAGAGAAGCCACTGTGATCCAAATTAGTTTGTTTTATAATTTAGTCAAGTAGAGACTGAGGGCTAAACACAGAAACTTATTTTCAGAAATATAAGAGTTTAGAACATGGAACAGACTTATTTTCTTTCAGAAAAAGTACTTCAGAGTATACTCCAGATGATAGAAATGTGTTAAAAATAAATGTAAGCGTGAGGAGGTTGTCTAAGAATGAACTTGATGCTGAACACCGAGATCTATTGAACATGGAGTAAAATCTAAATGATTCTTATTAATAGGGCTTAAGGTGACATGGAAGTTAAAGTTATCCTCAAAAGTTCTAATAAAATAAAACAAGAAAATGTGACTCTGAGAATGTTTATTCTAAGAGATATAAGAGACGGAGTGAATAGAAAGAATTTAGAACATCCTAGCTTTTTTATTTCACAGGGAGAAAAGAAGAAATGACTTACTCTTTGTTTTTCAGATTGATTACAAAAAATAAGGCTTAAAAGTTATTTTCTGAAAACTAAGAAGGCCACCAAATTTTTTAAAATATATTTTTTAAATATATTTTTCTGTTGGCTAAGCTATTAGAGGGGAAAGATCAAAGAAAACAATTCATGACATCTTTAGTAAATAGAAATGAAAAAGAAAAGAAAGCTGTAAGGCAAAAATAAATTAATAAAGATATCAGAAGAAGGCTGGACATGGTAGCAGGAGCCTTTAATCTAAGCATTCAGGAGCCAGAGTCAGGCAGACTTCCAAGATTTCAAGGCCAACTTGACCTACATAGTGAGTTCTAGGGCTGCCAGGGTTACATGATGTCTTAAAAATATGAGAAGACAGAAAGGAGTCCCACAGGCAGAAATAGTAAAATGAATTCATAGTAACAAGTACAGATATTTAATTTATAACAATAACTGATAGAATCAACTCTTCTTCTGTAGAACATCAATTAGGTCAGATAAAAGTGTCAACTACATGCTTCAAGATTCAAATCTAATGTACAATGATTGACAAGGAAAGATAAAGAATAACAGGCTGGGCAAAAGATGCATAGAAAGGGTATACAAAATGCAATGATGTTAGTATTAACATAACTACAATAGAATTTGAAGCACAAAAGAATTATGCAATATTCATGAAACAGACAATCAAAAATAAAAACACCACACTTGCAAACCAAAAAGTAGATGGTGTCAAATAATTGAATGTCAAATGTCCATAGCAAAAGCATTAGGAAATGTAAGGAGATTTAGTTTTTGTTTCCTAAAAGGATAACAACATATTCCTCAGAATATGGCGGACAATGATGTATTAATGTACTAACAAGGGTGAAGAAGACATCAATGACATGAACTTTGTTTAACAAAAACATAAAGCCCAGGAACAGATCATGCTGGGATAAATGTGTTTTTCATAGACTGTGTTTTTCTTCTCTTCACATACAATGAAACATTAATTTAGATATTTTAATAAGCAACAAACAGAAACTGAATATAGAACAAGAAAAGAGAGGCAGCTATGGTAGTGAGTGCCTCTAATCCTAGCATTCAGGGTGCTGAGGTAAGGGTGTTGTGAGTTCAAGATCCATACCAGCCTAGAGGCTTAGCTACATAGACATAGCAGGATTGTCTCAATCAACTAGCAAAGAAACAATGGAACAAATGAATTAAATAAAGTCAAAAGAAGAAAAAAATGAAAAGAAACAACCAACCCAAATAAAACACAGAGGAGCTGTGTTAAAATGAAATTAAATTGAATTAAAGTGCCAGTAGAAGACCTAGGAAATTTAATAGAAAAAAAAAGGCGATAGCAAATACAAAATTAGATCCTAGAAAATGGATATAATTACAGGTGCTAGATATAAAACATGCTGCATAATATCAATTATAACATTCAATGTGATTTTTAGTATTTGTATTATAAGACATGATTCCGTATCAAGATAGAAATCTCAAATTGATAAATTAAAGAACTTATAGTTTTGAATAGCTTGTAAGAGAAAAAATTACTGAAGAAATGCCTTTTGCTGGTTTCCCTAGTAGTGTAGCTCAATTGATCAAACTTTAAGAAATGTTAATTTAGAAGGACAACTTAATCCTTTCCTATTCTATAAAAATACAAAACTTTGTGAGTCATTTTATGAAACTACCATAATCCTAATAATGAGGCAATTCTAAACCATGTTCAGTTTAATGTATGAAACAAAAACCGTAGTCTTTTCCCTAAGTTGACCTATCACACCATACCTTCTGCTATTAAGAAAAAGATGACTTTGGGGCTTCTTAAATGTGTTTCAGTTGTGAATCCCTTTCATCTGAGAAATGTTTACATTATGCTGGGTATACTGTTACATGAAATATGGGGATAAAAAATTAACAAATAATAATTTAATTTTAAAAAATTTATACATTTTGATCATATTATTTCCCCTCCCTGACTCCCTCTAGATCCTTCCCACCAAACTTCATGCTTTCTCTCTTAAAACCAAAGGGCAAACCAAAACAACAATAACACACAGACACACACATGCACACCACAAAATGAAACAAAACAAAACAAAATCAAACCCTATTTTGTTGGACTGAGAATGTGTCCCACTCTGGCGTACGTTGATATCAAATAGAATCCAATGTGACTCTGTTAGAAAAAAACAGATTTTCCTCTTTCCCATCAGTTGCAAATGGCTTCTTGGTTATGGTGAGACTCTGTGTCCACTCCTCCTCCTCCTTGCTGACACTTTATCTGGCTTGAACTTGTGCAGGTCTTGTACATGTGGTCACGGTCTTTGTGAGTTCATATGTGTATCAGTCCTGTTGTGTATTCCATTTCCTTAGAGTCATGGATCCCCTCTGGCTCTCACAGTCTTTCAGTTCCCTCTTCTGCATAGATTCCTGAGGCTTAAGGGGGAGGGGATTTGATAAAGGCATTCCATTAAGGACCCAGTGCTCTGAACTCTCTTGCTTTGTGCACATTACCCAGTCTCTGATAATTACCATCTACTGCAAGAAGTTTCTGCTGATGAAGGTTAAGAAAGGAGGAGTAGGAGGGCAGGGTAGAGGAGGGAAAATGGGAGGGACAAATAACAACAAAGGCTTTACAAAATTCCTTATGGAACCCTACTACTGTAGAAATGTCCTAAAATATATACACATATAAATTAAATGTAAATGAAGTTATAATATAAGAGGGAGACAATACCTCAACTAGACATCATATGCTACCAACTAAAGCACTGAGTGCCATGGACGGGTTATATAGTTTTGAGTATCCAAGCAAGGGAGTCCCATAGACTCCTTTAAGTATTAAAGGTTATTGACAATGCTTTGTTTACCTTCCACAACCTAATGGTGAGATCCTATTGCTGAAGACACCATATACTTAAGCCATTGAATGTGGAGAGGTTGAGCTGGTGCTTCATTCCTACACTACTAGCATTTATAGTGCTGGATGGTGTGATATAGCCTACTGGAGGAGAAGTGGAATTGTCAATCTCGCACAGCTGTGGACCCTTCAAGTTACAATAGCAATGTGCCTGCACATTATACACCACTGGTGCCATACCGACACACATGTTATAGGAATAATGAGCAACGTTTGTTACTGAGTTAAAGGCCCACTCCATGAGATGGAATCCATATCGACTCTGTTAACAAAGCCAAGAACCTGGAAATGTATAGATCTGACCCCTTGAGAAAAATGTACTACTATTTTTCTACTAGCAAAAAAAAAAAAAAAAAAAAAAAAAAAAAAAAAAAAAAAAGATTCTTAATGTCATATTGCCATACCCATAAATTACAATATTGTTCAACTCTCATCTGACAAATTCTACAATTAATTCATTAATTTATAGACAATATCTCACTATATAATTCTAACTGGCCTAGAATTATGTGAACCAGGATAGCCTTGAAATTACAGAGATTCACCTGCCTCTGTTTCCTGAGTGCTGGGATTAAAGGCATGGGCTGCTTCACCCAGCCTTTTATAATTTTTTTAAAAAATAATTATTTAGGAAGGAAAACTTTATCATTTGTTAAAGACCACCCTGAACATGCCTTCCAATGAGATGGATGTGATTTCTTCTTTTCAAATAAAGAGTTAAATTTGGCTGACTATTTGAGACTGAACGAAGTGGAGACCCTTAAACAGTTTTCAGAGCTGATCGTGATTTTGATTTTGCAGTTGTCAGTGCTGAGAAGGTGAAGGTCACTTTGCTTAAATACATGCTACAAAATGGCAGAGGCATGTTGAAGACGTTTCCAAAATTTCTTAGAAATCCTGTCACAACCCCAAGCAAAAATTCATTCTTATTTTGTCTTTCCATGAAATGTATTGCAGGGACCAAATAGCAAATGCTTGCTTAAAATCAAACATCCCAATGACATGATCCAAAGATATATGAACTGCTACTAAAATCCCAAGGAGCGACACTAGGAAAAGATTGAAAGTTGTGGCTTTCCACAAATAAGCCACAAGGTTTGCATAAAAGCACACAACTTTGTCAACTTTGTAGGTACAACAAAAATCGAACACAAATTGAACAGTAGTTCTAAATCTGAGAGCTCTCAGACCATGTTCTTTGGCAGTTGCCTGTTACTTTCCCAATCAAGGTTGAAGAGAAATTGCCATACAAATGAGTGGTTCCAGAAACCCCTCAGTTTCAGTGTGTGTTCAGCTTTGAATGTCTGATTATTGTGCTTTCAGAAACCATTTCCTGTTGGCAACCGATTTTGCAACTTTACATTCATTTACATGGCTCCATATGGGGTCCCCAGGTTAAGAAAGGGTGACCTGCCTTGTTAGGCAGAAATGGTGTTAATGTAAGTACTTGAATAGTAGGAACTCTGTACTGGCTGGTTTTGTGTGTCAACTTGACACAGGCTGGAGTTATCACAGAGAAGGGAGCTTCAGTTAGGGCAGTGCTTCCATGAGATGCAGCTTTGAGGCATTTTCTCAATTAGTGATCAAGGGGGTAGGGACGCTTGTGGGTGGTGCCATCCCTGGGCTGGAAGTCTTGGGTTCTATAAAAGAGCAGGCTGAGCAAGCCAGGGGAAGCAAGTCAGTAAGGAACATCCCTCCATGGCCTCTGCATCAGCTCCTGCTTCCTGACCTGCTTGAGTTCCAGTCCTGACTTCCTTTGGTGATAAACAGCCATGTGGAAGTGTAAGCTGAATAAACCCTTTCCTCCACAACTTGCTTCTTGGTCATGATGTTTGTGCAGGAATAGAAACCCCGACTAAGACAAACGCTATTAAGTCAGAGATACACTATGACGGTTACCTAAGTAAGTTTTGTGCATTCTAATTATACAATAAAGAATGAGTTTAAAATACCCTGAGGTGCTGCTACATAGTGAAATATCCTGCAAGTGTAGCTCTCTTTGGGAGTGATTTGTTTCCCAGAGGTTACTTGTTAATAATGCCTAGATATTTTTAGTTGTGAGGATAAAGGTGAAGGTGGCGGTAGTTCGGGGTTGGGTGGTGGTAGTTTGGGGTGGGGTGGCATCTAGTACTTAGAAAGTGGGGATGAGCTTACATATCCTACAATGCTCAGGACTGATTCATCCAACAATAACAATAGCAACATCATCATCATCATCATCATCATCATCATCAACAACAACAACAACTGTTGCTTAGCCCTCATATATCAAGTTTAATTTGTTCAAAACTGAGGTCATAGTATATGCCAGCTCTCACACTAAATACTTAATCTGCTTTAATCCTCACAAACCTTTACAAATCAATTACTGTCACCATTCATTTTTCTCTTTGTGTGCATGATACATGTAGGGTGTTAGTGGCATTTCATGCATGTAGAGGTCAAAGGACAACCTTGTACAATCAATTCTTTCGTAGGTTCCAGGGATTGAACTCAGGTCTCCAGGTTTGCTGGACAAGTGACTCCACCTGCTGAGCCAATTCACCAGCCCTCTTTATGTTAATTTTATATGTAAAGCCAGTAAGACATACACGGCATAACCTTGCTTTGAAAGTCACATTCATGAAGTTACAGTGTTTGAACCCCAGCAATGTAGCAACTTTCTCTTTTTTATTTTCTGCTGTGCTAGTCTGATAGCACACCGGACTAAAGCAAGATCCAAAATTATGTGTGTATGCACACATCCATTCCAATTTCATAACATACCATCCATAATTAAATAAAAGTAAATATATCTTGTTTGTTAGTAGTAATCTTCCATGGTGGAGTTTCTAAATTGGTTTTAATGGACATGTATTATTTTGTTATCAGATAAAACAAAAATCCAATAAGTCATATAAAAAAATCAATAGAGCTAATTGTAGTTTGGCATACTCCCTTATAAAAATTCAAAGTCTGAATAGAGGGTCAGACTGCTGCTGTGTTGTTATGTACTAGAACAAACACCGCCATTCAAGTGTATGTGCTAGAATCCCTTCAGGGGCAGAAATCCTGACTCAAAATACTTTAAACAAAGAGGAACCAATTGCTGCTCATAGCTGAAATAGCTAACAAAAGAACTTCATTAGCTTCAGGCAAAGCTTGATCTTCTAGCTTAGAGTGTTTGACCTTAAGCCATTTTCTCTATTTCTGATCTCCCCTCCCTCCCTCCTGTCCTATTAGAAGTTATGGTCACTTAGATGGTACCATCTTAGGTCACATGAATGCATTGACTAATGTGGCTTTCCTGGATCCCATCTGTGGACTAGGGATGGATTCAGGTCCCTTGGAAGCCTGTCATCCTCACAGAGAATGGAGGGCTATTGTGAAGTTGAGCATTTTCTGTCCATTGAAAAAGCACATGGTTTAGATTCAACTAACTCAGGGGTATACATAGTGTAGACAGTATTTCTACTATTTGGAGTAAAGAGAGGTCGCTGGTGGCTGGAGGGAGGACTGGACATAGTCCTTCAGGTGTAGAGCTGGCTTGAAAGGCAGAAGGGAGGGCATGTGGCCACAGCCTAGTGATCTGGGCTATGTGAAAGAGACCGATGTGAGAATCATGGAAGGCACACAGAATCTGAAGCATGGCTTAGCAGTAGAGGCTTATGTGTTTTCATTTTGGCTCTGTACATCATTCTAAGTATGAAGAACACACTGGGGGAAGCTTTTAGGTGAGGTGTGCGTAGGTCAGTTGTGAATATTTTGTATCACAAGCTTGCCTTCCTGTTCTGGCTTTAGTTTCCACACTTTTAAAGTGGACAGCAGTGTAATCACAGAATTGATCTGCTGAGTAAATGATACACTGTGTGCCTTGGATCGCTCTGTAAATTGTGAGGGAGCAGATGTGTGCAGGAAAACAGTGTTTCAGAAACCCACATATGCACAGGGATAGAGATCGCAGGACAGACAACAGGGGTTGCACAGACCCCTCCTACCTAGAACCCTTCTGCCTCCTGGTTCTCCAACACATCCCTGTTTGCCTAGGACATCACCCTTGAGAAAACCATCAGCATGGGGCCACAAGGAGAAGGCAGAGGCTCTGGACTTCCCTGAGAATGGGATCATAGGGATGGAGGAGCTCAGGAAGTGAGGTTCAGAGAAGGAGCAGAAGTACTTCAAGGAAGAGAGGGAATGACTTCTTGGGTCAAGTTTGCCAAAGACCATAAAAGCCTCAATGTATGAAATTAGCTTGATTTTGTAAAATAGTTACATCAGGCAGCTGTCAGGAAATCAATAGCACACAGTAATTATGTCCATAAACATGCTGAAGAAGCAGGAGAGGTCAGAGGCAAAGAAGGGGGTGGCTACTGCCCAACCTTTCAAGACATGACTCACAAAGCCTGTGGGCACTACAGCTACCCAGAGGGTCTAGCTCCCTGTGTCTGCAACCAATTAATCCAGGGAGAAGGGAAATTGAATTGGGCAAACATTTACTGCACACTTACTTCAGACCAGGCACTGGGAGCAATGTGGATGTTTAACCCTCTCAGGGCAAGCCTTATTTGCAAACTGGCAGGGTAGAAAGTTACTGGCAGCAACACAGGATCAGTGCATATGTTATAGGCATAGATAAGAATCCAACCAGTCACCAGTGAGTTTTCATATTTTTTGTGTCCTGGAGCCAAGAACTGAAAGAAGGAACCATGGCTAGCGGCAGACAGTTTATGAAGAATGAAGGCACATCTGTGAGTGGAAGTGGGGTAAGAACTTAGGGAATATCTGAAGCTCAAAGGCCCTGGGCCACCAGAGTCTTAATTTTTTTATAGGTCATTTACATGGTACCTGCCTTCTCTGGCATTTGGTGAGCATGGACCTTTGTTCTTGGGCATGCTCTGTTTTATTACATGCAATCTTAGATAGGTTGGTAGGTCAAGGAAAGGTTCCTTGTTTTCCTCTGCCATTAATTTCTTTCATGTCAATCTTGATGCCTTTGGGACCTTCCTTCCAATACTATGGTGGAGACTTCTATCTGAGGTATGAACTTGAAAAAGAAAAAGGAAAGGAAAAAAGAAAAGAAGAGAAAGGAAAGGGAAGGAAAAAAAACCATGTCTTCATAGTAAAAAAACACTGGCTGCTCTTCCAGAGCGCCCAGGTTCAATTCCCAGAGCCCACGTTGCAGCCCACAGCTGTCTATAACTCTACTTCTTATGGATCATATGCATCTTCTGGCTTCTGTGGATGTTGCACACAGGTGACATAAAAATGTACATGCAGGTAAAACACCAATAAACACAAACTAAATAAAATGTTTTTTATTAATCTATTTGTTTGTTTGCTTCACATCTCAATCATAGCTCCCCCACTAGAACAGTTTTTAAATAGCCTTAACAATCACTTTTATTACCATTCTTAGTGAGAGAGAGAGAGAGAGAGAGAGAGAGAGAGAGAAAGTGAGTGTGTGTGTGTGAGAGAGAAGAGAGTGAGAGTGTGTGTATGTGTGTGAAAAGAATGTGTGTGTGTGAGAGAGTGAGTGAGAGTGTGTGTGTGTTGTGTGTGAGAGTGTGTGTGTGTGAGAGAGAGTATATGTGTGTGAGAGAGAGAGTGAGAGAGTGTGTGTGTGAGAGAGAGAGTGAGAGAGAGTATGTGTGTATGAGAGAGAGTGTGTGTGTGAGAGAGTGTGTGTGTGTGTGAGAGAGAGAGAGTGAGAGAGAGTAAGAGAGTGAGAGAGAGTGTGTGTGTGAGAGAGAGTGAGAGTGAGTGTGTGTGTGAGAGAGACAGTGTGTGTGAGAGAGTGAGAGAGAGAGGGTGTGTGTGTGTGAGAGAGAATGTGTGTGTACGTGTGAGAGAGGGAGAGAGAGAGAGAGAGAGAGAGAGAGAGAGAGAGAGAGAGAGAGAGAGAGAGGGTGTGTGTGTGAGAGAGAATGTGTGTATGTGTGAGAGAGGAAGAGAGGGAGAGAGAGAGAGAGAGAAAGAGGCTTGAGGGTAGAAGAAAGGTGGATGGAAAGCATCATGAAGATGCTTGCCTGCCATGGAGCTTGTGTGGAGGTCAGAAGACAACAAGTTTGAATGGGTTTTCTCTCTTTACTGTTATAGATCCGTAGACTTAAGCTCAGGTTTTCAGGCTTGGCATCAGGGGCCTTTACCCACTGATCCATCTCATTGGATATGTGTGGAGTTTTGTAGAGGATAACAAGAAAGATATTTGCTGACACTGCCTCCTGTCTGGATTTACAGGTACAGCCATCATGCTTCTGGGGACAGTGCCTGCTGCTTCCAGTTCAGGAACAATCCATTTGCTGTGGAATGTTCTTCTTTTAAGACTCAAACATCATATTCTTTAGAGAAGGAGCAAAAAGAAGCACTTCCCGGCACTTAGCTGCTCTTTGCTGTCCCTGTATCATTTCATCTTCTCAAAACATATTATGGGCTGGGGATTTTATCTCCATTTTATAGACCAAAAAATTGAGGTTCAGTACGATGAAGTAATATTTTCCATATCGTGTGGATAGTAAGTGGAAATTTATGGATGATTCATAGCTTAGTCTGAATGGCTTTAATTAAATTGTCATAGCGGTGATTAGGCCAGGCTTGTGGCTGGTACGGATTTTGCTCAGAAAATCAGAACATTACAAGGGATGGTGGTGGGGGCTGGGCTAGCAGAGAGAAGCAAGAAGGTAAATTAGAGCCAGGAAACAGGGTAGCTGGGTGTGGATGAGCCTTGGGGTAAACTGATTAGGTGGGGATAGAACTTTGGTGGGAGGGAAGAGAGGCAGTCTGAAGATGAGAGGTGGTGAAGGTCCTATATCATTTTTGCCTGGAGCAGTGGAAGGCTTTCTGACCTGGGGCTAAGACTGAGAGTCTCAAGATAGTCCCATTTTAGGGCTGGGTGGTGGAGACTGCCCATGTGTGGTGCTCACAATTGGGAGGACTTCTTTCTGGGACTGTCTCAGAAACTATATATGTTCCTCTAATACCCAGGAAAAAATCCTGTGAGAAACAGGGAAATAATAAAAAGTCTTATTGTTCTCCTGGGAGAATTATGTCTTAACAAGCTATGTAGAGATGTTGTTGCTTTGAAAGAATCTGTGGACACAATACAGAACACAAGAAAAGAAACAGCACAAGAGCTGACCCGTAAGGTCGAAGTTCCCAGGACAAGATGGGAGCAAGAAGAAGTGCAGCTGTCATCCTGGCTCAGGGCTGCTCATCCCTGCTGCATGCCAACACATGCTCACAGTCCTGTCTGCTGCTCCTGGTGAGTCCAAGTTGCAGATAAATGTCGAGCGTACCCATGGGAAATACTTCTATAAATTCTGTGCATGCTATCCTAAGAAATAATAAACTTTGGAGTCAAAAATAAGTTATTCGAAAGGCAATTTTGGCACATGGATCTGTGTGTCTCTGTAAGGAGTATTTTAAGAGATCCGGATATTGTTATTTTCAATTATGGCTAAAATATTTTTTTTCTGTACATTGCAGCTGTTTGTAAATACTTCAGTGGAGAAATACAAAGAGAAGATGTGAATGCCGGGAGAAGACTATAACATTAAAGCAGAAATTGATTTAAAAATCCAAGTTAGCAGAGGCAATTACAAATTCAAAGACGGAGCCCAAATCAGATGGGGCAGAGAAAATGTGTTTGCTGTAAGGAAGGAAATGAGCTTATATAACGCCAATCTCAAGTTGATTTTGGACACAAACTTACCAAATTTGACAACTGTCCTTGCAAAGCAAGAACATTTTTACTTTGAGTGGGAACAATGAATGCCTTGTGTGTTTAAAACGTTCTTTCTTTAGTATGATAGCCTTTTAAACATTGAATATTGCATTGCTATCTTCGAATTTTTAAATGGTTTTTACTTGCTATGTATTTTCTGTGAATATTCTATTCTTTTAATGCTGCTGGAGCTCAAATGTCTGTGTCAGGGGGAAAAATCATTTGGTTTGTAATAAAATGAAATTATGCATTTATGACATATTTCCAAAAAGTCATCTCTGATAACATTTTAGATAAGAAGCAACACGCAGTTGATTATCACAGCTACTCATTATTATTATTGTACATGTGTGTGAACATGTGTGTAGGCATGTTGTGGGTGTGCTTCTGTGTGGGGGTGGAGGTTAACATGTATGCTCATGCATGTGGAGGCTGGAGGGCAGTCTTTGGTATTGTTTCTCAGGTACATATTTCTATTAATACAATAAAATAATAATAAGCAATATAATAAATAATAATTACATATAAAATAAGTGCCCCTTAATGACCTGGAACTCACAAGTAGGCTAGGCTTGTTGAGCAGTGAGCTCCGAGGACCTGCTAGTTTCTGCCTTCCTGATGCTGGGATTATAAGCAAATGCCATCAGGCCAGGATCTATCTATCTTTCTTTCTTTCTTTCTTTCTTTCTTTCTTTCTTTCTTTCTTTCTTTCTTTCTTTCTTTTCCAATATCGGCTCAACTACTTTGTGGACTCAGCCAATTGTTGGTATTAGTTTAAGATACACAAGTAAAGTAGAATAACATGTGATCTGAGAGCCTCTGGAGAGATCCAGGAATTCTGATGCCTCCTCCAATCCTGATCTTGTATCTGCTGGTCTTAGGAAGCAGGTGGCTGTGAAGCTGAGGTAGCCATCTATTGCAAGAGTGCTCTATGAAAGTCAGACAGGAGGAGGGGAGGGCCGGCTGGGGACAAGCACACTACTGTTATTGGTGGGAATACTTCCCACTGTAAGTACCCATGGCAGAGCTCTTGGGACTGCAGAAGCCCCCAGCTCTGACATCAGTGCTTAGGCAATAGGTATTCATTTCATTGTCCTTCTTTGCTTCAAGCTCCACATGGGATCCTATGCCAGTGAGCTGAAATGACCCCTGGCTTCTTCCTCCTGCTATGTCTCCACCAGTTTCAGATTTTACACCTAAATCGTCTTTCCTACTCTCCTGTCTAGTTTCCTTTCCACATAGTCCCACCTGTCTATGATAGAGATGGAAAACTAATGATCTTAGGATCACAACTGTCCCCTGACCCCCAACAAATACAGATGAACAAGGGAAGCAAGAGATCCTACCAGTTTTCTGTTGCCATGATCAAATGCCTGATGGAGAACTAGCATGTCCTGTCTGCTCAGCTTCTTCCTGGCCTCTATTCTTGAATTCCTTGCTCCTGAAAACAGAACCTCTGTGAAGTTAGGGTCTAGGGGAGGAAGGGAGAGGTGACTTTTCTAGAATCTATGTCTCCCCTTCATGGGAGAAAGGATTTGGTTTCTATGGTTTGCCTTAGGGAAGAAAAGCTCTGGTTTCTACATGTGGGCTGAGGCAGTTGGGAGGAGATAACAGGAAGGCAGGAGAATCTCAGTATTGCTATAGAGAAATACCTGAAGCAGTTGAGTCAAACAAAAAAGTTTATTTAGCTCCTGCTCCACAGGCATTCTAGTTCAAGATCAGATGGCCACTTTCTGCAAGCTCATGGTGGAAGAAAACACTTGCATCTAAACCAAAAAGCCCAGAGAGGGGGAAGGGGAAGGGAAAGGGAGGTGGAGGGAGAGGATGAGGGGGAGGGGAAGGGGGAGGGAAGGGGAGAGGAGATGAGATCCCATAACCCCTTTTGAAGATATGCACTCAGTGGTACAGACCTCCCACAGAGCCCATAAAGGTTCCACAGTGGCTTCTACCATGGCTTTTCTGACTGGGCGGGATTCCATCTATGCTGTAGGAGACCTGGCCTCTAAAGCTTCCATCTCTTTTAGTTCAAAGCCCCGGGTGTACCCCAAGGCTGCACTTGTATCATTTCCAGAACCTTGACTCCTGTCATTTGGAGCTTTGTACTGAGTTTACTCTGTGGCTAACAAGAGACCCAAGGTGAGAAAGTACTGAGCTAATGCACAGCAGGGTTTTGTTCCTCAAATGCTGAGGAGAGTGAAGAGCAGGCAGGTGGTGTTAAGAAAGCAGAGCTGCTTCTTTGAAGGTTTGATAAAACTCTGCACTAAACCCATCTGGTCCTGGGCTTTTTTTGGTTGGGAG
>NW_022196915.1:57734298-57735803 GCF_008632895.1 Mastomys coucha
AAAAAAAAAAAAAGAAAGCAGAGCTGCGAACAGCTGGGGTTTGGGAAAACTCAGGACCCACGCCCTCCTGGAGCTGAGGCTAGCTTTATTGTAGCACTTCTGGGGAGAGTCAGCTGCTTGAGAGATTCTGGAGGAGCAGAAAAGTGTGTCTCCCTTCTGAGATGAAGAGCCCTGGTGGAAATAGCTAGTTACTATGTGGATGCTTTCTACCTACTGGTTCTCGGATCCTCACTCTTATTCAGGAACTGGCCATGGGCAGAACACTAACCAAATGGAGTCATTAAGGCTTTACAGTATTTGGCTAGGACTGCTGTGGAACACCCCCCCCCACACACACACACACACAGCAGATCAGAATAAGGAAGTAATTTACAGAGAGGCAACAGAAGCCATTTCCTTAAGTGGCAAAAAAGAAAGACACCTTTGTACCTTATGAAAGACACAAGAAAACACCTAGATCCACCTCTGCAGCCATTTTGTAGCTGAGAGGAGCACAGCCATCTTACTGTGGATGAGTAGCAGAATAAAAATTAGAGAGAGCTGGGGCCTCCAGGAGCTCTCTGTGGACTTGTACTGACTGGTTGAAGCTGTCCCACCTGTCTGGATACTTGATGTAGCATTGAGCACTTCTACCTTTGTCTACTGAACTTCAGGAGAACACTTTATCTCCGGAGGGAATCCAGGTTCCTTCCCAAGTTGTGCAAAATAAATATATTTTCTCTGAAAAGTTATAAACCCTACAGTCATTTGTAAATGTAAAGTCATTTGTTTCTAGTATCCTGCCCAGCGTCAGCTAGCTATTTCTCGTCTCGTGGCTGGTTATGGAGGAGGAAGCATAAGGTCTCATTGAGGGCTGTCTATGCATACCCTGTAGCCAGCTACTGCTTGTCCACTCAGGAGGTGACGCAGACCTTCTCTAACACTGTGAGAGCCAGGCTTAGGCTGGTTGCTGCAGACGATTAGCTGTGAAGTCACAGGCAAGCTAAATGGCCTCTCTGAGACTCAAGGCCTCTTCTGGAAGGTAGAGATACCAGCTTGTATTTCTCTCAGGGCCCATTCCGGGATCGACGTATCCAGTTTTGAACTATTCAGTAGTGATGCGTGGAGACAGTGATGGGATAATGAGGCCTGAGGTCTTGATGCATCTAACTGTCAGTATGACTGTAAAAACAGTAGGCAGCAGAGAATGACCAGGGGACAGCAGAGTCTCCCAGGATGGGTGCAGAGCCTGTGACCCTGTGATCCTAAGGTGAGTGAGATCTTCCCAGCAGGTGACTTTCAATGCAGGTGAGGGAAACACCAAGAGACAGTATGGGCATTTGGTTCATCTATTCCTGAGGTGTTGGGTATCAAACCCAGGCTAGGCAAGCATTCTATCAGCTGAGATACACCCCTTAATGCAAACTCCCTGCCACTCCAGGGAGTGAACCCAGTCTCTTCAGCACACGTTGCTCTGCTATATTCAGCAGATTCAGTTCTCTCTTTCTCCCTCCCTCCCTCCCTCC